>NC_022020.1:33185910-33192352 GCF_000317375.1 Microtus ochrogaster | reverse complement strand
CATTATCCAATTAAAGATATAGTAGAAGTTGGCCCTAGTGGGAGAGAAAGATTGGGCAGAGAAAGCTCATGTGACCAGGTGCAGACAGCGCAGACAGATTCTGGGACTTTAGCAGCTGTGCTGCAGGTCGCTGAAATGCTTCCCTTGCTCTCGTCCCTTTTTATTTTTTTCCAATTTGCTAATTTATAAGAAGAGCATCTATGGCAGATCTTTAGGTTTTAGGTGGGAATACGGCCACACAGGTATCAACACTGATAAGGTACCAGAATTTACTGGGCACTTACTGGATTCACATGGCTGGGTTCCAACCCCAACGGGGCGGGGGGGAGGTGATACTGAAACGACAGAAGAGATAGGCTCAGCAGGAACCCTTCCAGTGCATCTACCCCTGCCCTTGTCCCATATCCTCTTTACCTTCTCCATCTTCTGCTGTCATCCTTCCAGTGCATCCCCTGCCTCCTCTCTACCTTTTCCTTCTGTTTTGGAACCCTCATGCATGTAGACCATATCATGGAACTTCTGTTTGGCTATACTTTGAATTTTGCATTTCAGTTGGGTTTGACTCCTAGAGAGTCACAGGGTAAGTTAGAAGAAAACAAGAGTGAAGTTAGGGTATCCATTTCCTCGTTCCTTGTTATGTTCCCCCCCACCCCCAATCAAAGATCATTTTATCTTTTACCTTTAATTCCCACAGTGGCCTCCTATCGCTCCACTTAAGATCTAAGGATATATATTTGTTAAATCAGAGGACCAAGCTAGCAACTTTGCAAATCATCCTTGGATTACTTTCATGTGAATGTACTGTTTTCTGTAAAGACCCTGAAAAATATAGGTTAAGTACCACAATTAGAGTTGCTTTGTATTTAACTAAAAAGGACAGTTTTAGGACCTGCACAGGAAGGCCCCTGCCACCAAGCCTGAGTACCTGAATTAGAGTCCTGGCATACACGTGGTGGAAGGGGAGAAAGACCATGTTCAAGATGCCCTCTGATAACTACACATGTACTGACATGGACACACACACACACAGAGAGATACATACCACACACACAAACACCACATCATACACAAAGTCTAAATAAATAAGCAAATATATTTGAAAATAAAGTTTTATTCTACATCTAAGCTGAAATCAAGCACTAACTGGAATTTAGAGAAATATAAAATGAATTAATTAAATAGGTAAAATATCAAATATTGGCTATTAATATTTGTATAGTTATATTTATATATAACTATTTCTGGACCTGTAATAGTAATGTTTGTTTTCTCTGCATAGACAATACAGATACAGAATACAGATTGATTTAGTGTTAATGATGGTAATATGGGAAGTAGACAGACAACATAACAGAAAGATCTAATTTAGCACGAGTTCCAGAGAGAATACAAATCATGGCAATTGTTATGGGTTGAACTCAGTAATATGTGTTGAAGTTTTAACCCCAGGGCTTCAGAAAATGACTTTAGTTGAATAAGGCATCATAGGGGTAAATGATCAGCATGGATCCTCATTGTACATAGTGGTACATTATAGAAGTGAGACACAGAAGGCAGACTTGGTGGCACAGGTCAGTTTTCTAGCTATGAGGGACACCAAGGAAGGAGGATCACAGTTCAATGCTGTTCTACCCGACTTAGTGAGACTGTGCTTCAAAGTCATCATCATTATCACCACCATCATAATAATTGTAATAATAATAGAGGGAGGGCGAGAGGGGGGGAGGTGGGAGGAGTGGGAGCCTGGGAGGAGGCGGAAATTTTTTTTTCTTTCTCAATAAAAAAAAAATGAAGATATGAAAATAGCAGAAGACTACGGGGAGCCAGAATATTTCAGAGTGGGAAAGGTGTTAGGGAACAAGAGTGATTAAAATTATTTTATGTGTGTACAAAATAGTCAAAAAATAAGGAAAAATAAAAAAATAATAATAATAACTAATGATAATAATAATAATAATGACTAGGAGGCACTGAACTAATTAAATCCCTAATACCTTGAAAAGAAAAGAGAAGGAAAATTAAAGGTAAAGCTGAAACACACATACAGGACACTCACAGGAAAAATATTGTGAAGAGATATAAGAAAAAAATCCACATTCAGATGGAGTGACACATACATAGCCTTTGAGCACTGGATGCTACTGGAAACCCCATCTGAATCTAAGGAGAACTCCCTCTCTTTGTGGGCTAAACTACACTTCCACAAATCAATATGTTGACTATATCTGGATATAAGGCTTTAAATGAAAACAGAATATTAAAGCAATCCTTAAGCCAACATTATTGCTCTTAGGAGGAAATTTTGACACACATTCAGAGGAAGGACAGCATGAAGAGACAGAGACATGATGGCTACCTAAAAAGTATAGAGAGCAGCCTCAGATGAAAGCCTTTGAGTTAGATTTCCAGTCTGCAGAGTTTTCTGAACATAAGTTTCTCCTTTGTATGACATATGAAAACTCCAGAAGAGTGACCTGCAGTCTACAGGGAGGGCATGAGTAGACTCACCCCTTGACCATGGACCTGTAACCTCTAGAATTAGGAGAGATTAAATGTCTGTTGTTTTATCACTTAGTTTGTAGTACTCTATTATTTAAGGCCTAAGAAACTAATACAATTCCTTCTTTAATTTTTTGAACCAGGATTCTTAAAATAATGTGTCCTGAACTCTAATTAATAAGTCACATAACCATATCCAGATTATTCAGTCAGTATAGCAAAAAGTAGACTTAATCTGTCTAAACACTACTGATTTGCCACTTTTAATTTAACTCATTAATAGAAGTGGTCACACATTTCAGCATGTATTTAGAGCAACATTTTCTATAGTTGCATTCCATTGCCTTTTTCACCATAGTACCCACTAGGATGGATTTTAAGTACACTATTTAAAAGGTACTGATACAAAATGGAACTTTATACTTTGACACCAGCTGAGACCACAAAACCACAGGAGGGGTGTCATTTCACTCTTAGAAGAAAAAGGGTAGCTCACTTCAGCAAGACTTTTCAAGATGTCTATGACCTGGGAATTTACTTCACAGCTTCAATAGTGATATTTTTAGTAAAGGTACAGAAAGTTAATTTCTTTGTACCAACTCCCTAAAAGCAACATATTCTAGTACTGCAATTTTATGACAGCATATACAAATTAGACAAAAAACCTAGGAACTCTGTGTTCTCATTCATCTGATGTCACATTAATTCATTTAACATTTTCCCCTCTGAAAGCCCAGTGTGTCCTGAAAACTATTCCAGACCTAAGGACACAAACATGCTCAAAAAGAAAATTATCTTCACCTTCCCAAACCGATGAAGGAGGAAGAAAATTTAGACAAACATTTTTAATAATAAAACATGCAAGTCCAAAGAAAAGGCTAAATTTGGAAAGAAAAATAGAAAATGTGTATGTTGAATCTATTTGCCAATTTTATATAAAGTAGACAAGAAAGAAAGGCCACCCTGAGTTACCGAGATCAGTAGAACAAACGAACAAACACATCCAGGTGAGGCAGAATGTTTCTTGGGGGGAAGACCCAGCAATGAGCTGAGAGTTGCCATGAAGAAGGTCACCACAAGAAAAATGATAGGGTTAATGGAAATAACAGTTTCTACTGTGATCACCAAAACCAGGCACACTGTTCTTTACTTGTAACACCCACAGTAAATACCAGAGGACAGGTCATGATTTTTGAGACCTTAATCTGCTTATAATAACAATTTCCAAAGGTACACACATTGCCCACAGAGAATTGTAGCTTTTTAAATGCCTGGGTCCTTTGCCCTATGCCAACGTTGGAGGAAAGTAATCACTATTCAGAAATTACTGTTGACATAAGGGAAGAACTTGCTTCAGGTCCCTTTTCTTTTATTTCAATCTTCAGAAAGTTCTTGACATCCCCTTGGTAATTTTGATCACCGGTCATACTGGATAGAAAATCGTCTTTTTCTGCGAGCATCCTGGCTGATCAAAGCGCTAGAATCAGATGGTAGGCACACTCATAATAGGGGTTTTATGAGCTAAAAGAAGTGAAAGGCATTTGTGATGGACCAGTTATCAAAATGTGGACTTTTCAGTGCAAGGAGAAGAAAAGCAGCAGTGGGAATCAGGAGCAGAGTGCACAGCTGAGACCCTGAATCATAATTCTGATTCGTGAACAAAGCAAAACACGTCGAGTGTAGGTAGTGTACATGGAGTTCCCAGGGGCATGCAGCTTCTTTTAGACAGAAGGTAGGAACAAAGAGTCTAGGAGAAATACAGCCAAGTGGTACAAATCTGTAAGCATATTCAGAAAATCTGAGTCAAAAATAGATGGAGAATGAAGGCAGAAAACAAGAGAGATCTTCTAATTTGATTGACCGATAGCATTAAAAAGGTCTGGTGGGATGGTTCAGTGGTTAATGGTTAATGTACATGCTGTATAAGCATGAGGACCACAGTTCAGATCCTCAAGAGCCACATAAATGCCAAGTCCAATTCTAGTCTCAGCAGGTAGGTACAGGATCCCTAGAGCTAGATTTAAGACTAGCTATATCAGTGGTCTCTGGGTTTGATTGAGAGATCCTGTCTCAATGGATAAGATGAAAAAGCCTAGCTAGTGAGGATGGGTTCCACATCAACGTTGGGCCTATAGATAGATGCACTCATACACATGTAAATGCACCCACATTGGGATACTTACCTATACATGCAAACATGTGTACACACACACATGCATGCCATAAAAGTAGGGGAAAGGTTTTAAGAAATAGCTCTTATTCATGATAACTCAGAGAGTAGGTTTCTACCAAGGATGTGCTGTTTGCTTCAAGTAAATGCAAACTTCCAAGTACAGATGGAGGAAAAAAAACTCAACAGTAGCAAATGTGATTTCAAAATCTGTCAACAATCATTTGGAAAATTACAATGAATTAAAGATACAACAGATCTACAGACAAAGGAAACATTACATCAGCAAGAGTAGTGACTACCCAAATCCTTCTAGTATATTGTTGTAGGAGTCTGCTTGTGTGTTCCTGGCAACTCGGACTTCTGAAATAATTACACAGAAACTATATTATTTAAATCACTACTTGGCCAATTAATTAAGCATATTGCTAGCTATCTCTTATGACTAGAATCAACCCATCTCCATTATTTTATATTTTACCGTGAGGCTCGTGACCTACGGGAAGTTTTCTGGCATGTCTGTCTCTGGCAGCAGCTCCACGGCTACTCCTCTTTTTTAGAAAAAAGGGGGGGGGTGCTCTGGGACAGTGATCTTGTACTGTAAAGATTTATCAGTTGCATTGCTTTAATAAAATGCTGATTGGCCATTAGCCAGGCGGGAAATATAGGCAGGGCGACCAGGCAGGAAGTAGAGGCAATGAGAACAAGAGAATTCTGGGAAGAGGAAAAGTCAAGTCTGCAGTCGTCATCCAGACACAGAGGAAACAAGATGAGAATGCCTCACTGATAAAAGCTACCAAGTCATGTGACTAACACAGACAAGAATTATGGGCTAATTTAAGATGTAAGAATTAATTAATAAGAAGCCTGAGCTAATAGGCCAACTAGTTTAAAATTAATGTAAGCCTCTGTGTATTTCTTTGGCACAAACAGCTGCAGGATTGGACAGAACAGAAACCTGAGTCAACAAATGGCATCAACGTGGACAACTGCATCCACATAAAACCTGAGAGAGCTTGGGAAGGGATTCTAGACAAAAAGAACAGAGTTAAGCAAGACTTCTTGGTAGCAGCATTTTCTTACATGGCTCTGTTTGCTAGAGACAAGCGTGTCTCATTTAAGAGAGGCTTCCTGATTCAGCTTTAGCTGCAAAAATCTCACAGCTCTTTTAAGTGCCCCCACCACCAAACACTTAAATGGTGTTGATGATGCTTCTTGTTGGTGGAAGGGACCTTGAAATTCCATAGAACTGTGGCAGCAAGCATGGCTCCCACCAGTACCTCTGCCATGAAGCTAGATTCTCATAAAGCTAAGGAATAGGGTAGATCCAGCTGTCAAAACTACGGCTTTAATCCTAGCTATATTGCTTAGCAAATTAATGACTCATGTGATCAGTAAAAGAAGTATGGAATTGAATAAAAGACCCAGATATTAACCCACAAACCTATGAACACCTGATTTTCGACAAAGGAGCTAAAAGTATACAATGGAAGAAAGAAAGCATCTTCAACAAATGGTGCTGGCATAACTGGATGTCAACCTGTAGAAGAATGAAAATAGAACCATATCTATCACCATGCACAAAACTCAAGTCCAAATGGACTAAAGACCTCAATATAAATCCGACCACACTGAACCTGATAGAAGAGAAAGTGGGAAGTAGACTGCAACACATGGGCACAGGAGCAATACAGCAAGAGACCTTATCTCAAAATAAGAGGCAAAACAAGGCTGGGGATACAGCCCAGTGGTCCAGGACTTGCCTGTCTTATG
>NC_022020.1:33139489-33185810 GCF_000317375.1 Microtus ochrogaster | reverse complement strand
GGTTCAATCTCCAGGGCCCAAAGAAACAGATGCATGCTTCACATATAACATACATTTCCCTACAAGCTGCCCTTTCCGTTTTCTGCCCCCCTTATAACTCGTTATTTGCTTTGTCAGCTGATGCAAGCAAACTAGCTCTTATTTTTATTTCTTTATTTTTTGTCTATTAATAAATAGGTTACTTCACATTCCCGTTTCTGTTTTTTATAAGTTTAGGTATGTGGTGTGTACATGTGTATATGATGCATGTGTGTGTTGTATGTGTGTATGTATTGTGCATATGGTGAGTGGGGTGTGTTGTGGGTTGCATGTATAGGTGTGCAGTGTGTGTGGAGAGATGTAGTATGTGGTATGTGTATGTGGTGTGTGTGTGGTTTGTGGTGTGTGTGTGTGTGTGTGTGTGTGGTGTATGTGTTTGGGGATGTGTGGTTTGTGTGTATGTGTTGTGTGTTGTGTCTGTGTGTGTTAAATGTGACTGGGTGTGTATGGTGTGTGTATGTGTGGTGTGTGGGGTATGTATATGAGTGTGGTATATGTGTTTGAGGGTGTAATATGTGTGGTTTGTGTGTGTGTGGTATGTGTGTGTGTTACATGTTTGCACGTGTGTGTGATGTGTGTTTTGTGATATGTGTGTATGGCCGTGTAAAGGCATAGGATGACATCACTTGTCTTTCTCAGTTATTCTTTTCCTTATTTATATTGAAGCAAGATCTCTCACATGAAGCCGGAGCTGACCAGTTTGGTTAGTTTAGCTTCCACCTTGCTCTCCAGATTCCCTGTATCTACCCCCTACTCATTCTGGGACTACAGGCAGGCCAGCATGACCACTAAGCATCTTAGGTAGGTGATAGGAATCTGAATTCCAGTCCTCATGGTTCTGTGGCAAGTGTTTTATCCAGTGAGGCATCTCTCCAGCCCTTCCTCTCCTTTTCTTATTGAGGATATTAAGTTCCAGATTTGGGGCTTAAGCAGCAGAAAGAGCAGCTTATTTCCTGAGTATCGCAAATAAAGATCCTCCCAACAGGACTATCACTAGGAAGGAGAAGCTTATAGCATTAATTTTGCAGGATCTTTGCTAACAGCAGTAACTTTATCTGCAAAATGCACACGGAATCTGTGGGCTCATGGAAGATATGATACTTTTATGAATTTATAGATTAATGAGCAGAAAGGGAATAGACCATAGCTTATTTTCCAATCAGTGTGTAAAGATTCTTCTTCCTGCCAATTTCAGGAGACCTCAATTCATGTTCATTATTGTCCAGTGCATCATGCCTGGCTATTCCATATTGCCTCCTTGAGCAAAAGGTAACAACGCCAGTATTACTCACAATGTCACAGTTATTTAGACCCTGTTTGTAATTTCAAAGGCTTTTCTTTTTTGCCCCGCAGTTTTCTAAGTCCACTTATTGAATATTGGTTACATTATTGCTTCTAGAACCAATCATAACACTGTCTTCCAATAAACCACAATTCATTAATATGTTTCATATCCACAAATGTAATTTCAGTTACACAATAGAAAAAATGAAATGCCCTTTTTTTGGGGGGGGTGGTTTCAGAGACAGGGCTTCCCTGTGTAACAGTCCTGGCTGTCCTGGAACTAGCTCTTGTAGACCAGGATTGCCTCAAACTTACAGAGATCTGACTGCCTCTGCCTCCCGAGTGTTGGGATTAAAGGCGTGAGCCACTACTGCCTGGCAGAAATTTGTTTTCTACACGTTAAATATACTGTTAAGATTATATGATATGAAATTAAAAACCACATCTTCCAATGCCACATCTTTGAACTCTTTAGAACACAATCCTGCCATTCCTACAGTGTGATTTTCAGGATTGATGTGCACCTATTACTCCCTTCATGCTGCTGCCATTGAGGAGAATAAGAGGGATGTTCCTATAATGGCAAGAAATGTCCCCATTGTCTGCTTGCCCACTTAAAGAGTGTAATATCATTATATCAACTGGAGGCAAAAGAAGAAAGCCATCAGCTTGAATGCCCCCACTAGAACATCAGCACAATGACCTAGAAAGATCTGTGGAGAGATGAGCACAGACACTCACAGGAGTGTCCCAACATTTGGCAATGAACGGTAGAGAGAATGTAAGAACTTCCTGGTGTGAGCATCGGGTATTCGTGGATACAAAAGTCTCCATTCTGCTTCAAAAGCCCAGATTTTGGAGACGAGAGATGATCCTGCAGTCACAGATTGAAGTGTAAGAAACAGACGATGGCTCCATGCCTATGTATGGCTCAAGCTTAAGAGGGAGTGGCAGAACTATGCAGAATGATCATGTGAAAATTGATGCGGTGGCCTCATCAACAGTCACCAAAAGAAATGTTGCCTTTCTAGATGTAATGACCAGCTTTCTAGACGACCATTCTCTAAGGAGGACCCAGTGGCATGAGCCTAGCCATGGTATTTCAGGATGTTCTCAAAGATGTAAATGACATAGTTCCTCCGACTACCTGATCAGTCTATCACATAGGATGGAGGGCACCAGATACTCAGGATGGGAGAAAGTGGGCTTGTTGTGCACATGCGCACACACACACACACACACACACACACACACACACACACACACACACCTAGCTTATCCTCAAGACATATTGGAAAAGTAGCGTTATCAGCCACTAACAATTCTAGCCATCACATGTAGATTCAGAAATATTTAAGGACACATCCCAGTTCAGGGCCTGAGGTGGAGGTCTGACTTGTTTGGGTCTAAGAGTGATTCTGCTCCCTCAACACAGCAGCTTCTACTGTTAGGTCTGTCATACCAAGACTATGCAGCACACACTTGCATATAAAATATAGTCTCCATTTACAGAATGGAATTAAGTGTCAGTATTTCTTGACATGCCACAAATGATAAGCTATTTCATTATCTGAATAAATATGAAGCACATTTATTTATTCTACTTCCTAATTACTGATGACAGTGAAGAAGAGAAAGGTATCAGGCAGCTGGACACCCACCCCCTCCCCAACTGTCACTGGCCAGGGTCTGAGAAGATAAAAGGGATCTCCTTCTCTGAAACAGCACATTGGCCATGATCTTCTCAGCACAGCACAAGCCTCTGCTCAGCACTGGTCCTCACTCAACACTTTCGTAAATAATGATGCAAAGTCCCATCACATGCCTGGCTCTGAAAGTTCACTCAGCTCATTTTCAAGCTCTGCAGGGCGATGCAGCAGCAGGAGGTTATTGCATTGTGAATGTAACAAATTCAGCCTCTACACCAACAGAGACCTGGAATGAAACCCCCAGCCCTGGCCCCATTGATGAGGCAAACATACATGCAGCCATAATCACTCCACTGCAATCCTATTAATTACGGCAACCCTAGAATAAAACAGGAGACAGGCAAGACTACAGCAGCAGCACTGACTTAGCTTCCTCTGCCGCTGACAGGAGGAGGAAATCATTCATCACATTCAAGCCTGGAGCTCATTTTACACATGAAAAACGAACTTAAGTTTCATTTAATGTAAGCTCGGAAAACAGGTACATTTCCATAATGTATAATTAGGTATTTGCATTTAAGAAAAATATCAAGAGCATTCTGACTAAATGATAAAGATTGCAATGCTTCACCCAAAGTTCATTTTAAAAGTGTGACAGTTGACCTTTCCATGCATAGCTTTTTTTTTTCATGCTATTTACTGAATAGATAAACAATTTGTGGTGGATGCTTCCTTTTGCTCATAGTGACTATCCACCTCACAATGGCAGGTCACTGATAGCCAGCATCTCAAAGACCCTGAAATTCTCAAAACTTCACACCATACATTAGTTTCCTGTTGATTTGGTTATGCAGCCTGATGTGGGATGTCCTTCTGTATATGTGTTGCTCTTACTGGTTAATGAATAAAGCTGCTGAATGAATGAATAATGAATAATAATAATAACTAATGAATAAAGCCAGGCTGGAGGAGACAGAAAGACAGTAGGCGGAGTCAAGAAGACACTATGTAGTTACTGAAGGAGAAGGACCTGGAATCTTTCCAGTAAGCGACAGCCTCATGGCGATACACAGATTAATAGAAATGGGTTCATTCAAGATGTAAGAAATAGCTAGAAATATGCCTGAGTAATTTGCCTATTAACTCAGGCTTCTTATTAACTAAATAGTAATTTATTAACTAACTTGTAATGGGATACTTCTTGTTCATTTCCCAACTACCCAAACACCAAAAATCACACAGAACCTGTATTAATTACAACACAGTGACTCATTTAGCTAGGCATATTTCTAGCTAGCTCTTAAATGAGTTTTATAAACATAATATCTTAAATAAGAGTAGAAATATACATATAACAAAATTGACCTTCAATTTGTATCAATAAACCAACATCCATACCAATGCAAAGTATCCATCTTTATATCATATCTGCTCCCCCCTCCCCTTTTTTTTAGAAAGTTTGGGAATTTGAGTGTAGTTTTCTCCAAGCTGCTTCCTGTTGTTTGTTGGGTGAAGTACTTTTAAGGGTTCATAGAAACCTTTCGGAGGATCTTATCCCATCAAATTACATTAGCCTGGAAAGAATCCACAGGTTCTCATCCTCTGTGGAAACAAAAGCAGAATCTCTTTTCCAATGTAACATATCCTTAGACTCAAATTTTAAAGTCAAGATGTTGCTTTAACTTAGCAGCCTCCGGAATTAAATGTCTCTTTGCAGTCAAAAACTACAAAGAAAATACAATAATATGCACAACCCAGACTCTGTGTATTTTCCATCTTTATGTGGCTTACTTTTTTTTGAGTGTTTATTTTATTATCTTTACTTATTTAATCTATAATTGTCTGTACTTCTTTTTCTCTCTACATTGTTTCTTCTCTCTCCCAAACCTATGTACATTTTTTAAACACACTGTGATCTGTTCAGAGGTTTATTTTTGTCTGAATCTGTCTTTATTGTGTATCTGTAATCATTTTTATACCAGGAGTACTTCTTAAAATACTAAGCACCATGGCTAAGACTAAGGCAGCTTTGCCTTTCAACCCCGCCCAGTCCAAAATGGTGGAGGTACTTTCACAATCAGTTCTGCGAGCCATGCTCACTGCCCCAGCTCCAGGGAAGCAGCAGGCTTATTTCACCATTAAGCAACTAGTAGCACTGTAACTTCACCAGCCAGACCGGATTGGAAGCCAGCTCTTAAAGGAGCTGCGCAGTTTTTGCTGCTAATGTTGAGTGATAAAGGCTTCTCTTAAAGGAATCGCAGCTCTGCTTGCCTCTAGCAAACAGAGTCCACTCGAGAAAATACTGCTACCCAAGCTGTGCTTAACTCTGTTCTTTTGTGTCTAGAATTCCTTCCCAAGCTCTCTCAAGTTTTATGTGGACGTAGTTGTCCCACGTTGAGCACCACTTATAAACAGAGACTTCCCACCCAGACCCAAAAACATCACACAGAAACTGTATTAAATACAACACTGTTCATCCAATGACTGAGACATATTTCTAGCTATCTTAAATGAACCCATTTCTCTTACTCTCTGTATTGCCACGAGGCTGTTGCTTACTGGAGAGGTTCCAGGTCCTTCTCCTTCGGCAGCTATATGGCATCTCCTTGATTCCACCTACTCTCTCTATATCTCTTTAGCCTGGCTATATTCTGCCCTGCCACAAGCCAAAGCAGTTTTATTCATTAACCAATAAGCGAAACACATATACAGAAGGACCTCCCATATCGGTGCTGTCCTTGTATGGTGCTCTATATAATGGATCATAAAGCAGTGCAAACCATGGTCTACAAGTTCAAGTATTGAGGACCAGGCCTGACTGCTATAACAAATCAATGAATTGCTTTCAATAAACTTGAAAAATAACTCAGACCAACCTTAAGACTAGCCATTACAGCTGTCAGTACTTTCTACTGAGCATCTAGTGTACTATGTTTGGGTATTATAGGGGTTTGCAAGCTTGTCATGACTCCCCCAATAAGTGGGTTTTTGCTGTCCTCATCTTCTCTCTGAAGAAGCTGAGGAACTGGGTTCAGAGTTAAAACTGTCAGACTTCATGGCCAATAGCATCAATCCATCTGCCAAGTACTGATTGCATCAAATATTCCCAAATGAGATAAGAGGATATTGTCCGTAGCCTAGAGAACATAGTTTTGCTTTTGTTTGACAGGCCATGAGTACCCACTAAGTAGACAAGTGTGCTGGTTGATTTTATATATCAACTTGACTGGATAACTTTATACATCAACTTCACCAGATGCCTGGATGGAATATGATTTTGGTATGGACATATAGAGTTGTTTCCAGATGAGGTTAGCATGGGAATTGGGAGTGGATTTAGTAGACTTCACAGTGGCCCTTTCCAGCACACGTGCATCTCATCCAATCTGTTAAGGACTCTGATAGAATAGAAGATGGAAGAAGAAATATGTTTTTTAATCTTAATCAGGGGCTGATCCAGGATAATTCATCTCATTTCCCACAGCTTTAGTGATGGGATTTACCACTTACCACTGAGCCTCTGACAGACAGTGTGAGACTTAGATTGCATATACTGTTGGTGTTCTTATGGCTCCAGATTGCAGATGAGCAATTTGAGAACTCTGCAGCTACCATACAGACACACACACACACACACACACACACACACACAGAGAGAGAGAGAGAGAGAGAGAGAGAGAGAGAGAGAGAGAGAGAGAGAAACTTGTATTCTCATAAATCAATGTTTCTAGCATGATAGATGTCTCTCTCTATCATCCCTGTGTATTCCCAGGGATGTGTTGAAATGACTGTAGTATTTTAGGGAAGCAGTGAGAAATTAATTCCAAGTGGACAACACAACACGGTGGCTCTTAGAAATTGTGAAGAGCGAAGTCTCCCTTTTTTCCAAGGAAGGAGGCACTGTAGCTATAATCTTCTCTTTATAATTCTCCAGTTCTATATCTATGCAAGAGGCAAGTGATTGGTGAGTGCCGCAGATCAGCTCCACATGTCACAAAGGCCCAGGCACAGCCAGGGACCTCTCCGCTAAAGGATGTATCTGGGGTGTTCTCTAGCCTCTGCAGTTCACAAGCTTTGTGGCTCTGGGCAAGATAACTAAACTCCCAGAGCTTCTCTCTTCAACACTGAGAGAGGACAGCAATATCTACCTGTAGAGTTAATTTAGATAAAGCACCTCCAACTTGAGACACAGGCTTTGCACAATATGGGGGCCTTAAGGATTACTCATGTTAGTAATCTGTTCTGTGTTAGGTCATCCAGTGGTTTCTGCCAGAATTCTCCCCATTCTAAAGACTCCTGCGCCTTTTTTTTTATTTAATAAAGATTTCCGTCTCTTCCCCGCCACCGCCTCCCATTTCCCTCCCCCTCTCCCAACCCAGTCCCCCTCCCTCCTCAGCCCGAAGAGCAATCAGGGTTCCCTGAACTTCCTTAGCGATCAGGGAAATGCAAATCAAGACAACTTTAAGATACCATCTTACACCTGTCAGAATGGCTAAAATCAAAAACACCAATGATAGCCTTTGCTGGAGAGGTTGTGGAGAAAGGGGTACACTCATCCATTGCTGGTGGGAATGCAAACTTGTGCAGCCGCTTTGGAAAGCAGTGTGGCGGTTTCTCAGGAAATTCGGGATCAACTTACTCCTGAACCCAGCAATACCACTCTTGGGAATATACCCAAGAGAGGCCTTATCATACAACAAAAGTATATGCTCTACGATGTTCATAGCAGCATTGTTTGTAATAGCCAGAACCTGGAAACAACCTAGATGCCCTTCAATGGAAGAATGGATGAAGACAGTATGGAATATATACATATTAGAGTACTACTCAGCAGTAAAAAACAAGGGCTTCTTGAATTTTGCATGCAAATGGATGGAAATAGAAAACACTATCCTGAGTGAGGTAAGCCAGACCCAAAAAGAGGAGCATGGGATGTACTCACTCATATTTGGTTTCTAGCCATAAACAAAGGACATTGATCCTGCGCCTTTTAAAAGAGGAAAAGTCTTATTTCAGTCAGTTCCTTGACCTGTCTCTTTCCCTGAAGCCGAGGTATACCATATACCACAGGTATAGGTAGCTTATCTGTCATCACCCTCATGGTGAAAAAGAAAAAAGAACTGTTGGGGAGCCTAGGATTGACTACTCACAAGTGGCCCCTCATCCACAACCCTGTGATTAACTATGCTAGGACATCCATCGTACTTACTGAGGAAAGGAAGGCTAAGAGGCCCATGGGCTTTCCAGAGTGGTCAGAGGAGGTTAGGTGAGAAGACAGTGACTTATGGGCCTCCTTCCTCAGTCTCCTTCAGTATATGGATAAAAATGACCAGATTCAGAAGTGTCCTGATGAACCCAAGGGCCGCAACTCTTTTGCCATTTTTCAACAAGTTTTGACAAAGAGCTTAGTCACATCCTGGGCTCCTGTTCTGGCTTCACTGTAAGAATCAAGCCTGAAATTAAATTCCCCTTCTGGCTACATGTGCCTATGCTTTCTACTCCAATTGTTTTAGTGGCTGACTGCCATTCGGGAGATTGGAGCGCCTCCTTGCCTTCACCTACTGTAAAAGCCAAAAGACCCATAAATTGTCTGCTTCCCTTCCTGGATGACTTCTCACACTAACAGAAGCACATGGCAATTTTAAGATAAATGAAAATGGATAAATAAGTGTCTAAGTAAGTAAAACAAGAGGATGAAGTGAGCCCATGCCCTCAAAATCTAGGAATAAATATTTTGGATAACAGAAATAAGTGGCAGTGTTAAAACAATGTCTTCTAAAATTTGCTAGAAACCAAAATCATGGCTGAAGGTTATGTAAAACAAACCTTCATAGAAGATTTTCAATAGCTGACCTAGAGCAGAGGGTATTGCTCTGTTGCCATTATGAGGTGTAAAACCATAGCCACAGTCTGGGAAAGAATAAGCACATTGAGCAGATATTAAATAGCTGATATTTAACCATACACTTAAAGACAAATTTAAAAGGAACAAAATTATTTACAAAATTTGCAAACGGTTCATTTTTTTTTAAAACTTTGTTGCCCACAGCTTGATTCTCAGGAGTGCATTTAAATACATTTAACTGTATAAAATAATTACTAGGCTCAGTGAATCTAATGAAAGCCTGACATCTCAGTCAATCGATTCAGAGCAAAGTGATTTCCAGGATGAAGGAGAATTACAATTCTACCCATGCTGTCCTAGAGATTATATTATTTGACAGAAATGCAGAAATGCATCTAATTATTTTTACATTATGTACCTTCCAGCAATTATCATTGCAATGGGAACATAAGATATATAATTTACCAATACTGTCTCATAAATTTGCACATTGAACTAAGAATTTGCACCAAGTTTTCGACCCCATGCTGCCTTACGAAATCCTCCCCTTGCCTCCGTGGGTTATCACATCATAATCTTTGGTTTCTGCCACCCACCTAGATTACCAGTTCCTCAAGGACCTAGGGGCACAAGGCTAGGACATGAGTACACAGTCAGCAAATGTCACATGGGCAGTGATTGATTATAAACTGTCAACACTAGTGTGCTAGCCCAAAACAGCTAGGTTATTAATATATAATCCGCTTTCCAACTTCCACAACAACCCGCAAAATTATCCCCTTTTACTCATGGCCTGTGACAGGAGCCGTAATTTTGGTTATTTTATTTTCTCAGATATACTTCTAGAATGTTTAATAGCCACTGGCACAGACCAGGTAGTAAATAAATGTTGGATAAATGATAAATGAACAGATAAATCCCTCCAGTGTAGTTCAGGATACAGTGAAAGGGTCTGCCTCAACCTAACTTTCCACAGGCAGAGCCATCTTTCCGCACTTTTGTTTATAATCTAAATACTCCGTAGAAAAACAAGAAGAACAAAAATACATGAGAAAGCTTGGGAAAGAGACTTAGAAGCCGTGCTTGACTAGAGCCTACAATTATTTCCACGGTTTGGTCACTATCTGCTGTCCGCAGTACTGCATAGAATCGGAATATGCCATTCTGCTAAGAGAATTATTTTGAGCTAAAAGAATGGGTGACCCCAGAGATGGGAAAAAGAGGCCCTCTAAAACCTTCCCATACCCAACAAAAATCAGGAAACTCCTAAGAAACAACAAGTGCTCTGGCTCTCCTCCCCCAGGGGTGTTTTATGACCACGAAGAAGAGAGAAGCAGACGCCAAGAGCGACCTCCACAGGGAAACCTTACTAGGGCAATTCTATTAGTCTCCCCATATATTTCTCTCCCCACAATTTGTCCCTCTGTGAGCTGAAAAGTCTTTCCTTTGTCTTGTCACACCCCTGCTCCCCCATTTACTGCTCAGTTCAACACTGTATGGAACTCTCCAACATTGCCGCCAAAAGGGATCTTCACTTTGCTTCTATTGAAGCCCCCGTATCATGAGGAACAAACAGTCACACAAAATTCTCAAGCTGTTTCAACTCCTCTGTCTTAGCTGAGTTTATTTAGCAGAGCCTTGGTGGATAGGCCTAAGGATGTACATAGAAAAGGGTTTCCCTTCCTACACGAGCTCAGGCAGTTCTTTCCCTACATTAACTGTATCCATACAAAGTACATGGCAGTTTTTAGTTGGATATAGAAGGCTGACACCTGACCTCACTAATCACTAAAGTCTCTAGACAGCTGTCTGTCATTCAGAGTAAACAAACACAGCCTTAAATAGCAAGAGTGATTCTGGCCAGACATGCGAAACAGTATCAAGCAGACTAGATTCTGAAAAGGCCCTCCCCTAAAGTGACTAAATACTCTTTAGAGTTTTGTTTTGTTTTTTTAAAGGGAAGAACATAAAACTGTTTTTTTTTCTGCATAAACCTGATTTAATGCTTTGAAAACCTTCCAATCAGACTCCCGAATGGTGGCTAAGGCTCTCCGACCCATGACTCACTACCCATCCTTAAGTGCATTCCCTTGTCAGTAGCTGAAGTCAGACGTGAAGCAGTTCAGACATGGGCTACTTGATTAAATTAATTTCTGCTGTCCAAGCTTTGGATATAAAAAAAAAATTCACCTAGTGGGAGGAATTATTTTCCTCTGAACTGAGACAATGGAAACAGATTCCGTTACTAAGTTCAGAATCACATGTTTTGAAGGACTATGCCTTGTGCCTGTGTCCATAACACATGTTGTTTATCTTTTCAGAAATCATTTTAGTTTAGTCTGGAAAATAAAACCTAATATAAAATTGATATTTCCTGATTCCTGTCCACCTAATTGCATTTCAACTTCTAATTAGCTCTGTAAAATAAGGATTATTTAAAACATATAGCCTTTTGACATTAGTTTTTATCTGGTGTTTATACTTACTGGACTGTTCCCAACAAAAGTATATTTTAGGTACAGTCAGTATAAATTAATGGTTAAAAAAAAAAACAAATCAAGTTGGGTCAATGTGTTTTGGGCATAGTTTGGGTGTCCCAAGAGCCATGTGAAAAGTAAAGTGTCTTCCAGCATCTGTAATCCCAGAACTCCTGCCATGGGATGGGAGGTGGAGACAAGACTATCATCCTCAAGTGTAAGGGCCTGCTAGCCCAGAGTATTTGCCACAGCAGAAATGAGAGCACTACCTCAACCAGACAGATCGACTCCTAAACGTTATCCTGTGACCTCCAATGGGTGGGAGATGGCTCAGCAATAAAGCACCTGTGGCTCTATCCTTGGGCCCCTAATGTGAAAGCCAGGAGTGGTTGTTTACATCTGTAACTCCAGTGTTAGGGAGACAGAGACGGGCAGACTCTGGAGTTCATTGCCCAGTAAGTCCAGTCAATCAGAAAACTCCAAGTTCAGTGGGAGACCTATCTTAAGAGAGTGGAATGCAAACAAAAAAAAGTAACTGACCTTGATTTCTGGCCTCTAGTTGCACATACATACACATGTACACACAGACACATACACACTCATACACACACATACACACACACACACACACACACACACACACACACACACACACACACAGATACACACTAGAACTTTGGTGTCATTAAGAAAAACAGAAATCTAAGTAGATTTCTACCCAGCTGGTTTTGATAGTTGAAAAAGTTTGAAAACCACCATAACAGCTCCTTATCCCTCCCCAACTACTGAGCTACATGCCGCTACATTTGAAGTATTTATTATATGTGTTAAACATCAAGTTCATAGAAAGTACTATACACATAAATAGAAAACTGTCTAGAAAATTTCCATATCAATAACAATAAAGCTTTTCACATAATTGATCACATTTAAGGGGTCCCCAGCATCGTGTGGATGAGTGGGTCATTTCATCTCAACTGCTAAATTATTATAACTTATAATAAAGTTAATTATATAAAAGTTATTTTAAATTATTATAAAGTATAATTGTTTTCCTAAATCCTCCATTATTTCTAGAAGAGCCTTCCATTTGTCCTGGGAAGATGTTATTTTTCTCACTTTGAAGGAAAATGCTATATTTGGTTTTCAGAGAGAGCTCGAGGCTGCCAGTCTCTCAGTATTTACTCCTAATTTGCTAGGTCAAATGAGAGGAAATCACTTTTTGTGACTGTAAAACCCATTCACCTAGAAGAGTTCCTTAGCAAGCACATTTCTAAACCACTCTACTCCTTGACCTACAAAGATTATTATTACTGGGAAATGGATGAGACATTAAAGCAGTGTGTGTGTGTGTGTGTGTGTGTGTGTGTGTGTGTGTGTGTGTGTGTGTGTGTGTAAGAATGCAGTTGTTTCTGTTGGTCATAAATCTAGCGCCAAAACTGCTCTGATCCTTATAGCCTCTAAAAGTATGAGAAACATTTTCCTCTTGTTTATAAGATACACACCATAGACTATTTTGCTATTGGAACCCAAACAATCATGCACTAAAAGAACTAAATATTGAGCACAAGGTTGGCTTCTCTGCCTTACCTACACCACCATATGGTAGATGAGGTCTCATACCCCAGACCTCTAGAGGCCTGTACGAGGTGGGAGAATCATTACTTAGGTTACTAGAGCTGGCCCTGCCTCTCACCAGCTACAACACTAGGCAGAACTACACCCTGGCTAAACAACACAGTACAACTTCCACAACAAGATTCTTCTTTATTTTTTTTTCTCTTTTATTTTAAATTTTACCTGTTTTATCCTGGGGAGGGGGTGGGGATTGCAAGGGTAGAGGGTTGATGAGAAGGGATGGGGCAGGAGATGGGTGGATGATTTGGGAGTGTCATATATCAATCTGTTGATTTCATTGGTTAAGCAATAAAGAAACTGCTTGGCCCTGATAGGTTAAAACATAGGTGGGAGGAGTAAACAGAACAGAATGCTGGGAGGAAGAGGAAGTGAGCGCAGAGACACCATGCTCCCCTCTCCAGATGCGATAGCTCTGCTCTCTGAGACACACGCATGAAGCTCTGACCCAGGATGGACGTAGGCTAGAATATTCCCGGTAAGCGCACCTAGCGGTGCTACACAGATGATTAGAAATGGGTTCAGTTAATATGTGAGAATTAGCCTAGAAGAGGCTAGATAGAAATGGGCCAAGCAGTGTTTAAAAGAATACAGTTTGTGTGTTGTTATTTCAGAGCATAAGCTAGCCAGGCGGCCAGGGTGCTGGGGACGCAGCCCCACCGCTCCTATTACTACAGGTGGATGAAGACGCATGATGTAAAATCCACAAAGAGTCAATGAAAGGTTAAATTTCAAAAAAAAAATTCAAATAAACTATGAATGGAAGAAACCATTTGTTTCCTTTTTCCTTTTCTTTTTGTTTTGTTTTGTTGTTTAGGGGGCTTGTTTTGTTTTCTTTGAGACAGGGTTTCTCTGTGTAAGAGCCCTGGCTGTCCTAGAAATTGATTTATAGACCAGGATGGCCTCGAAATCACAGAGATTCATTTTCCCCTTCTTCCTAAGTATGATTGCTCAGTTAAGGAGTGTGCCACCACCACTGCCCAACTTTTATATTTTATTATGTATTTAATTTGCATGGGTGTTCTGTCTGCATGTTTGTCTGTGTACCACATGTAAGCATTGCCCATAGATGGGCTGAAGCTGCAGACAGTTTATGAATCACAGTGTGCAGAGAACCAGACCCAGGTCGTCTGGAAGAGAAGCCAGTGCTCTTAGCAGCTGATCCATTCCTCTAGCTGCAGAAAACAAATTTTGTGCATTGACACTCAATACCAAAACTTTCAACTTCCAATACATGAGGTTTTCCTGCCCCAACAGGAGAATGTGGAGAATTGGATTAGAAGTAATAAGTATTGGAAAAATTATAAACATTTTTAGAGAAATACAAAATATCTCCAAATAACTATACCTATATAGGTAAAAAAAAATGATCTTCAAATAACTATACCTATATAGGTAAAAAAAATGATCAATTTTCTTTCAACCAACTTGGTACAAGGAAGTAAGTATACATTGCCAATAAAAATGGCTGTAGACTGAGGACTTACCACATTTCAACATCAGATATTTCTGAACTTCCCACAGGGCTAACATTAATTTCTGAAAATTTTATGAACCTAATAAAAAAAGAAAGCAAATCTGATAACTCAACAGCAAAAAAAAAATCATGTTGGTATTTTGACAACAAAATAATATAAAATATATTTGATTTTTAAAAGCAAAACTGTAAGACAATTTGATTAGATGAAAGAAACATTACATAAACATTGTTATAAATGAGAACATAATAAATCTAGTTAGGGCTGTTAAGACTGACTCATCTTATAAGAGCACTTGAAACGCGCTGTTCAATGCAAAATGCTTTCAACTTTTGAAAATGTTTGAAGTTTCTTAAGTTTATCACAATTTGAAGATTTGTAATTTTTATGTCATTTGGTGGAGGATTCTCCTGACTCAATCTTGGTCGTCTTACAGAGGATTTGGACTGACTGCTGAAGGATGCTCACAGCCAATGAGACTGACAGGGGAGATACTGTATCCAACACAATGGTCCCACCTAATGAACCCCTTGATAAATGAAAAGTACATTTTATTCATCTAACGCAGTGAATGCCATAATTTGGCACCACAATGCATTGCCGAGAATTGGCGGTTTTTCCTCATCTGCCTGGGCTACAGATGATTATTCTGCACAGCTTCAATAATATCATTACAGAACCTCTCTAACGTAGAAAAAAATGAAAAAATTAAAAATTCAATGTACAGTTTCTTCATCCCATCTTAAAGTCAAAAACTCTAAGTGTCATATGTTGGAGACGATCTGTAGTCTAATTATGTATGTTGGGATGTCAACAGTGCAATAAATGAAAAGAAAGCATCCCCCATCGAAGAAAGCAACAAAGGCTCAATGGGATATGAGAAGGCAAAAACTCACATACATGCTGCCGTTTGAAAACTGACAGTCTCCGCTCTAAGGTGAGGAATTATCTGAGACTTTCCTGCACTATTGACAGAAATCCCCAGGATGCACAAGTGATATATTGGCTGTTGTAATTTAACATGATCACTATTGAATCAGAGGAGAAGAAAGAGCACATGACAATGGGCAATCACTTAGTCTTTCGTGGCTCCTGACACGCTTTGTCAATTCTTTGTATTAAAAGAGTACTATTTCCTCTTCTGAACATAATGTCCACTGACTAAACCCTTAAATGCTGTTGTGAGCCTTTCTCCTCTGTCATTCTTTCTGTCCCTTCCCTTCACTAGACTGGGTTTTTATTAAGATCTGGTAGCAGTACAAGGGACGCTCTTAGGGAATTGTCTCCAAGCCCATTTCTGAGACAGATGCCCCTTGCACGTGCTCACAGAGGTTTCCATCACTCTGCATTGGTCTCAACATGTGGATCTCTATGCTGTAGGGGAAAGGCTCTGAGGTCTAGACCTTTGTCTGCCCCACTATTTCATGACCAGACATCAGGATGTGGCAAAGTGCACTTTATTTTGTGCTTTGAAAACCCGGGATGATGCCATTGGCATAAACGACTATGTGAATGTTGACACCTACATATGTGTAGGATAAGACTCAAATGAGGCCTACTATAAACCTATATAATTTTATGGCCTACTTGTGCAAGTCAGATTTGTGAAATCAAACAGTATCACATCAATTTGCCTTAACTTCTTAGTTTTAAAATTCAATGACTTCTTACACAATTTAAAAAGCAGTTGAATATGTACAAAGCTGCCAAGAAAATCTCGTTTTAAAAACGCACACTATCAAATAACATTCAACTAGGAATGTATATATATATGTATATATATATATATATTCACCTTTAGTATCCAACTATACAAGATTAAAGTAATAGTGAAGGCATTTACTAAAGTACTTACTATAAATAGATGCATATGTTAAGTATGCAGTAATATACAATTACATTTAAAAATCACACATATATAAGACTACGTCATTAAGCATTTATGTTGCTGTTTATTAAATATTTGATTATTTATTACTGTTCCTATTCAGCCTAGGTCAATGAAAGTCCCTTTCTGTACTTTTTAATGTCTCCATATCATTGTGGAGCACTTATGTCTAATATAATAATGTGCTTTGGTGTTAACTAACTTATCTACCCCCCCAACCCAGATTTTGACATTTATACAAGCCTGGTCTCTTCATATAAAGAGCCAAGGTATGAGATCTACTTCCTCATTGTCTTTTGGGACCCATTACTTCTGGATCCTTTGAGCTCCTTGGTCTGAGCACAAAGACACAGCCATACTCAGATACATAAATATGAATGTTTGCGTGTATATATTCACAGTGGTACATTCAAAGAGAGGATGCTTCCTCTCTAGGTTCATATTTTATTCCTCCTCCTCCTCCTTGGTGAGACACTGGCTTCTTAGAACAATTACTTCTCTGATAGATCTGGTAATACACAAACTACAGCAACAGTGTACTTATATGACCTCCAACAAGATACTTAAATTAATATCTCCTCAGAATTCTCTTTTTTAGTTTTGAGATGGTATTTCACTAGTGGAATTAAAATCAGAGAACTTTATATAAAATTATTTGGGTGACTTTTCTTTTTTTGTAGTTATATCATGAATCTGACATATATTTAGGCTTACTCAACTTTATGAGTGGACCCACACTTTCTTTTATCTTTTTTGAGAACTTCTTAAGTTAGCTCTCCATCTACATCATTCCTAACCCTTCCCTCTCCTGATATAACTCATCCGGTGTCCCCCCACTCTCAAATCCATGATGCCTTACACACAGATAAACACACACACCTTTATATAACTGGCTGAGTTCATTTTGCTTGAAAGTACAAAATGTGGGAGCCGTCCTTGGAAGAGCCTGGTTTCTCCTCACTCAGTATCCGTTGACTAACTATAGATCTTTCTTCTTCAGAAATGGAATTTTGTGGAATTTCTCCTCTTCACTTTAGTATGAAAACTGGTGTTGTCATTGCTGATTATCTTTGAGCAAATACATTGTTGAGAATCCACAGGAGCTGTTAGAAGACAGCACCTAACAGAAGGCATCCTGGGCATCTGGTCCCTGCAATCTTTCTTCCACCCCCCTATGACTCTTCCTGAGCCTCGGGTATAGAGGTTGTGTTAATGAATTATTGATTAGAATTGGGCGTCTGGCAGTCACTTATCCTCTGCATTTTGACCAGTCATGGCTTTTGTTTAGTTTCCTTTTGTTGCCAAAACAGAACTTTCTTTCATAAAGGGTAAGAGTCACTTAGTTTGTGGGAAGAGATTATATTAACATAGGGAAATAGTAGTAGAAGGTTCTTTTCTCTGATCTATGATATTTTATATATGATGACAAATACACATATATCATATATATCCTATGCCTTATAAGAGGCATTTGCTAGATAGTGTATGGCTTTTGGATACTAGACATGGTCTTCATATATACACACAAGATTAGATGTATATTTATAATATATATACAAGTTGCTATTGAAAATGTAGGCAGCAAAATTTAGTAAGCATGATCACCTGTGGCCTTTTTGAGATAATCTTAGCGTTATCTCTCCTCTGTTCCTTTTTCTCTGTCCATTCTACTCTCTCCCCAATTAAAGTCCCTACCATTTTCCCAGTTCCCTTTTTGTAACACCCGTGTCCAGCTGTTCCCTTCTCTAGATAGCCTTTTCTCTTCCCTACCCTTGGTCCAATTTTACTTTTCTTGTTTTGCTTATTATCATAGGTTATAAATCTAAATATTCAGAGAAAGGATAGACAATTAACATGTGGCATTTGTCTGTGTGGGTCTGAATTATCTCACTCAATACAATATTTTCTAGTTGCATCCATTTACCTGTAGAGTTCATGATTTTATTTTGCTTTATAACTGGATATTACCCCATTGTGTATATGAATCACATTTTCATTATTCATTTGTCAGTTGAAGGACATTTAGGTAGTTTCCATTTCCTAACTATTGTGAATAGAGCAGCAATGAATATAGCTGAACAGTTATTTGTGGAATAGGCTGTCAGGAGCTCCGAAATTATGCTGTGTAGTGCTTTAGTTATGTGGTGGTTTGAAAGAAAATGGCCCTCAAAGGGAGTGGCACTATTAGGAGGTGTGGCTTTGTGGGAGGAAGTATGTGACTGTGAGGGTGGGCTTTGAGGTCTCTTTTTCTCATGCTTCCCTCCGTGTGACAGTTGATTTTCTGCTGCCTTCTGGTCAAGATATAGGCCACACCGCATCTACCTGCACGCTGCCATGCTCCTTGTCATGATCATACTGGACTGAACCTCTGAAAATGTAAAGTGAGCCCCCCTCAATTAAATGTTTTCTTTATAAGAGTTGCTGTGGTCATGGAGTCTCTTCACAGCAATCGTAAATCCTAACTAAGACAAGCCAAGTAGTATGTTAGATTATCTTTAGCTTTTTGAGAATTCCCCACACTGATTTCCAGAGTGGCCACACCAGGTTGCGATACAACCAACACTGTAAATGAGAGTCCTATATGCCTGTATCCACCCAAGCATTTGTTGTCATCTTCTTGACCTTAGCTATTCTGACTGAAATTTCAAAGTCATTTTAACTTGTATTTTCCTAATTTCTAAGGATGCTGAACACCCATATAGATATCTCTTAGCCATGTTCCTTCTTGTGAGATGTATGTTTCCTTTTTAATGAAAAAATGTAAAGTATAATTCTAAAGTCAAATTCAGAATAAAATTACACTTAGATATGTATCATTCTTGCATACTCTATTTTATCCACTGCTTAGAAATCATGAATTTTGGTCACTTCTTATCTCAGATTTGAAATTTATAAGATAATTTAAAGTAAGGATAACATAAGATGATAAATTATAACTTAAGAATTAATAACCTACTTCAACAAGTCACACCTCCTCATCTCTCTGAAGTAGTGTTACTTCCTAATGATCCAGCATTCAAATCTATGAGCCTATGCGGTCTTATTCAAACCACCACAATTGGGTTATTTGGATTTCTGATATCAAGTTTCTTGAACTTTTTATATATTTTGGTTATTAGGCCTCTATTGGGTATGTAATTAGCAAAAATGTTTTCCACAGGGATATTTGCTCAGCCATGTTCAATGAGGCTTTAATCATAATAGGCAGAAACTAGAAACAACTTAAATGTCCCTCAGCAGAAGAACGGATAAAGAAAGTGTAGTACATTTATTTACACAATGGAGTATTATTCAGATCTTTAAAAACTGACATCAAGAAATTTGCAGCCAAATGATAGAACCAGAAAATAGTCATCCTGTGTGAGGTAACCCAGACCCCAAAAGATAATTATGATATGTATTTACTTATATCTGAATATTAGCCATTAAATAAATGATAACCAAGCTACAACCAGGTTTGGCACAGAGGAAGGGACTAAGAGGACACCTGGATCTCCCTGGAAGGGTAAATGGAGTCAATTGTATGGGTACACTGGAGGCTGGGGTGGGGAGAGGATGAGAACAGGAGGATCAGGTGGGAATGAGAGGGGAAAAAGAATTGAAGAAGAGATTAAAGGAGAGACAGCTAGAATTGGAGGGTATTTGAAGGCTCTGTGAAATCTAGTGGGGTGAAAACTTCCCATAATATATGAAGGTAATTCTAATAAAGTCTCCAGATAAAAAAAGTCAGAACCTCAACTAGTCATCTCTTTTCACCAAACAAAGCTTCCAGTTTCAGGACTGGGTTGCATTCAACTGAGTTGTTGGCCAAAAAGGTCCTGTGGAATCCACCAAACAACCCAGGCTATTGCCAAGATGGCAGGTTACACTCCACAAACTGACAGCAAGCCCCCATTGCTGAAGAGAACATCCACACAACTAACTGAAAAAGAAGAGATTGTGAACTAGTGCCTATATAGAACCTTCACCACCATGTTCTCGTGTCTTTGACATGGAAAGGTACTTTGTGGATTCCAAAAGGGAAACATAAACACCAAACCAGTCCCAAAACTTTTGATCTACAATCGGTTCTGCCTACAAACTATGCTAGGGTAAAACCCTCTGAGAGTAATCAAATGATGTCTGAACTGATTTAAAGCCCGCTCCATAAGGTAAAACACATACCTGACACCATCTGGATGACCAAGAACAAGAGACTAGATAGCCCAGAGGATAAAAGAAAAATACTGCTGGTCTAAAAAAGGAAAGTAACAATAAAATGTCTCTTAATGATATTTGCTCTGATGTACTCAGATGGGTGCCTTATTAGGCCATCATCAGTTGGGAACAAATACAGAGAACCACAGCCAGACATTACACAGAGAGCGAGACCTTGGGACAGAGAGCCCTAAATGAGATATCTCCATCAAATCCCTCCCATCCGAGTTCAGAGAACCCCAAAGAAGAGGATTCAGAAGGAGTAGGAGAAACAGAGGGGATGGAGGACACCAGAAGAACAAGGTCCTCTAAAACAGTTGAGCAAAGGTCATGTGAGCTAACAGTGACTGAAGCGGCAATCACAGGACCTACATGGGTCTGTATCTATACTATAGATTTCAGTCTAATACTTTTATTGAATGGTTGAACATGTGAATGAGTGGGCCTCTGATTCTTGTGCCTTCCCTTGGATCTCTTATTTTTCTGTTAGCTTGTTTCATCCAACTTGGATATAATGGCTTTTATCTCATTTCATAGAAAACTATTCTTTTCTAATGAAAGAACAAAATGGTGTGGATCCAGATGGGAGAAGAGGTGGGGAAGAACTAGGGGGAGGAGATGGAAGGAAAATTGTATTCAGACTGCACTGTATGAGAAAAGAATTTATGTTTAATAAAAGGAATAAAACACAGAAAAGGGGAAAACAATTTTATACTATTGGGATAGGTGTGCTTGTTTTGCTTGACATAAGGAAATCAATCCTGGCTGAATATGTGATAATGTATGACAGAGCATCATCAGGTCTGTTCATGTTGAACTGTTTGTGCCCATTAACATTGGCAGGGTGGTCATGGAGGTGTGAAGCGAAGTACTCAGGAAGGTGGATAATTCAAAATGAATAAAAGCTGCTAACATTTCACATCTTCCAGATCCACTGTGGCACAGATTTGAAGCATGCACTAGTGTATCTTTTTTTTTTAATTTTTTTTCCATCAAGGTCTCCCCCCTTCCACAGTATATCTTTTTTTTTAATGAAGCATGCACTAGTGACAGGAGCAGATCACCAACTAGAGAACAAAGCCAGTCTCTGCATGTGGCCACTGGATTTATAAAAACACAACATTACTCTTTGGTGTAATCCCCTTGGAGCTCAACTGTAGGCAGAAAGTTAATCTGAGGAGATCTACAGCAAGATGGACCTACTTCTCATCTTGTGAAAACTAATCTTGGGCCTTGACTTAATTTTCACATCATCTAGAAGTAAAATCTTTCTTAAAAGCTTGCTTCTAAAACAATGCCTATCAAGTCTATTAAGTGAGGATTGTCATTAACCTGGACTCTAAACAATAACTCCTAGCCAATGTGGGAGAAAGGTGATGCCTCCATATACTGATGAATAGATTCCTAGGCTACTTGGTTATGCATTTCACCATATAGGCAATGCTAGAAGTCCACAGATAGATAGATAGATAGATAGATAGATAGATAGATAGATAGATAGATAGATAGATAGATAGACAGATAGATAGATAGGATATAGACAGATGATAGATAGATAGATGATAGATAGATAGATAGATAGATAGATAGATAGATAGATAGATAGATAGATGATAGATAGATAGATAGATAGATAGATGATAGATAGATAGATAAAGATATAGATATACCTATAAATAGGACTCATTTCCAGATGTTACAAAATTAAGCCAGTATCCAATGTGACTTGATCGAAGCCAGTTTATAATTTTCTGTTTTACCTTTTAACCTTCAAATAATGGTATTTCGTGGAAAAGAATAAGTTGCTATCTTTAAAATATGTGCTAAGCACCTGGTCTTATCTAAGCATTACAAGTTTAGAAAAATGCCATTGTGGTGGTGATGATTAAATTTCATAATCAAGTTCGTGGAACCAAAGAACTTTCAGATTAATACCTTGATCTCAAGCCTATTGGACAGCTGATTCAGGCTTTATACCACTACTACATAATAATCTCACATTGGAGAACGTGGACCCTATGGGACTGACCAACGAGTTAAGATAAAGGGTCTACAAACACATATATACTTGTTCTATAGGCCAGATACGTGAGAGAGACTCAAATACAGTGTGGAAATACTTGTTAAAGAAGAAGTATATGAATGTGCATTTAATTGTTCTGAACAACTGGATAACTCCATTCAAAAGGGAAGTGGAATATGTGGGAAAAGAACCCCATCCTAGCAAATAAAAGTTATAAAAGTTAAAGAGACAGGAAGACTAAGCCCTAGACACAGCCTGTTAAACCAAGCAGGGAAAGAAGGTGAAATACAGAGAAACAAAATTAAGGTGAAATGACAAAATGACCGTGGGTAAGAGCACAACTGCTCATATGCTCATATACTCAAAACTAAATCCACTCTGATATTTGCTCAGAGATCTGGCCAGTCACCTTATTAAACTAATCTCATGTGAAAGAATTTGTAACTCTACCCTGCTGCCAAATTTGCTTCAGAATTCAAAGTACTGAGGTCAAAGCCCAGTATCCCTGTTTTAAATCTAAGTTACCTTCTTCCTTTGACACTTAGCAAGACACTTGAGTGTTAAATGGCATACTGTGTGTAATGTAGTTAGCACAACACTTGGCAAATCTTCATATAATCCTGGAGGGGGGTTTAATGAGATTGGCACAGTGCCTGGAACCTCACAAATGGTCAGCAAACTGACAGCTTTTATTACTGATCAAATATCTGGTGCCATCCACTTCCTCTTTCTTCCTGAGATCCACTGACATTTCGGTCTAAGCCCACTGAAACACAGGAGATAAAATGAGAAGATATATTCTACGCAATTAGAGAAAAAAAAATTGCTATATGTTCTGTACTCCATGCTCCAGAGAGGGCTGGTGTTGGCTTCACAAATACCAGGCGTAAAGTGGAATCTAAAGCAAAAGCAAAGACCACATCAACAGCTATAAGCAGAGCCCTAGATAGAAAAATAAGACATTTTAAATGAATTAGAAAGCTCAGTATTTTTATAATGTAGGATGGAACTAGAAACAATAGACAGCTCCCCACTGCATAGCCATCTAGAAGCAATCAATATAGAGGTCCCTCCGTCTCTAAGAAAATGGATTACATCAGGAGGGCTCTGATTCACAGAGCAAAGCGAGGAAATGAGCAGTAGATCTTAGAAAGATTTCAATCTCATAACTGTCAAAGTGGATTTTTATAAACAGCTTTAGTTGCTTGAGGTGTTCCTTCCAAATTCACTTACAGAGCAGCCCGTGCTCTGGCACCGCCAAATTGGAAGGCGATACTACACTTAACCTTTGAGGAATCACATTACTTGTTCTTTGTCTTTTTTCATTGTCCACAAAGTCTGGAAGTAATTTCCCCCTCTCAATTCTAAGCAATTCCTGTGCATTTGGTCTCACAGGATGTCAGGGAAATCCAGGGACCTATATGCCAGCTAACAGGTATTTTAAAAATGGGAAGGCTACTTCCTTCCACCCACCTTCACAGATAGCTTTGTAACCATATAAGATAAGATAGCTTTGTAATCATATAAGATAAGATGGTCAGCTGGGGTTCATCCCAATTAAATTTAGAGTAATATTTAAAATGACTCAAGTCTGGCCGGCATGCTTCTATACACATTTGTTACAAATCAAAGTCCTATAGCATGGAAACCTGGCTTAATGAGGAATTTCAGACAGATTTACAGAAGAGCCATCGACCCACACAGCTATACATTTGCCGTGGTGCATAGAAAGGATGCTACATATGCAAATCAGAAAACTCCCTCCAGTGAAAAATAACAAGATCACACACCAAATTCAAGACAAAATACAACCAAAGTAAACAGAGAACCCGGGAGCCACAGATATCTATTCGTAAGTGGCAGGGCAGCTGGCAAGCAGAATTGAAACAAGGACAGAATTTAGCCTCACCTACTAGTTGAAATTGCTTACCTAACCCTGAAGAATCTCAGGTTTTTCTTGCAAAATACAGTGGAAAGGTCTGTAATATGGAACATCATTTGCGTTACAAGAGGCCAAAAGACATCTTAAATTAGTTTAAGGGAAGAAGAATATGTTATCTCATGAGACACGGTTCACATATGGCTGGATCAAGGGCTTCGATCCCTTGAGGGAATTCTTGTTTCTATTTAATCCATATTCAGTGTACCATATTAACTTCATTCTCAGCAACTGTAGACAACTTGAATATTCTAAGAAGTTTCAAATTTATATTTATCTCGTATTAGGACCCTAAAGGCAAATGGATCTTTTTCTGTCATTCATTTTAGGAGAGCGCCAGAACCCTAGAAGAGCGCAATATAGAATCATGCAGTTTCTCAGCTAACCACTGTGAAACAAGAAGGTGAGGGTTGTTATTTCAACTGGCCATCAGAGGACAATGGGCAAAGGCAGCAGACTCCAATGAGGAGCAGCATCCCTGTGACCATGTGACTTAGGCAGAGATTCCCCTAAAGGTAAGCTATAGGGAGGATACTGGTGTCCAGAGTGCAGACGACAGCAGAAAAATACATTCTGCAGAGAAAATTGTATATGTCTGAACAGCATCTCCTTCAAGGTAATAACGTAAAATTTCTCATAATAAAGGCCAAATACCTAGCAAGACAGAAAACTATAGAAATGTCTGTTGCTTGATTTACATTTCATATGAATATATTTAAAGAGAAAAACATAAAGAGGAGTGAGAGAGATGCCTCGGCAGTTAAGGGGCACTTCCTGCTCTTCCAGAGAACCTAAGTTCAGTTCCCACCCAGCACCCACATCAGGTAGCTCACAATAGCCTGTAACTTAGGTTCCAGAAAATCCAATGTCCCTGGCCTCCAGGTAACTATACTCACACACACACATACCCCAACTCCATATGCACACATACTCAATTAGAGTTAAAACAAATATTGAATATAATATAAAGAAAAGAACGTCATGAGATAAGTTGTGTGTGTGTGTGTGTGTGTGTGTGTGTGTGTGTGTGTGTGTGTGCGTGTGTGTGTGGTGTTTATAATTTCTCATTCACCTGCCTACAGCAAAAACTTCAAGTTTTCAATCTACCTCTGAATCAGGTCTGAAATGTCACAATACTTGTTCAGGTTTGACTAAGAAAACAGTTCCTTCACAGTAAAGGTTGAAAAACAGTATGATGAATTCCAGACTTCTCCACAGAAGAAATTTAATAAAAGGAGGCACAAATATGCAGTAATGATTACAGATGAAGTATTTCTTATAAGTCCCATAAGCCAGAGAAGATTTTATCCAGCCCTCCAATTTGAGATAATTATTCATATCTGTTCACTGCAAAAGAACAGAAGCACTTCTCCTAGAGTATAAACATGCCAATGCATTTCCTGGATATTTGGCTTGTTTTTGTCATATTAAATATGCCAAATAAGATACCTTTAGAGAACCTAAATATCATGATTTTTTTTATCTTATCTTTAAAACTTTTGACTACTATAAAACTTTTCTTGGAGATTTTGCTGGAACTTTTTCTTGAGACACAACCCAAAAGGTAATATTCATTTAACTCCCAGCCTTATGAAGAAAAGACTTTAAATCATCCTTTAAAAGAATAAATGTGTAGAAAAGCATTTTAAACAAAGTAATATATTAAGATCACTAATTTGTACTTAAATTACATTAATAAGGAGGTCAGAAAATTGTAGTAGTTCATTTCAATCTTCGTTTTCTACTCTCCTGCCCAGGACTGTGGTTTAATCTATAATGTATCCTGATAAACAAAGATTTAAAATAAAAACAAGAATAATCATTGCCTTGGTTGCCCGACTGAAAAAAAAAGTTCAATTTCAAAAGAGGAAGTATAAGAAGAGAATAAATAATTTCTCTAAACCAAGCAAACAGTTTAATTTCATAAGCATCCACTTCTAGAACTAATTTTGAGGAAAAGAGTCTGTATATGGGTGCTCCTGAGTTACTATACGACTGTCAAACGCTGTTAATGCTCTTGTATACTGTACAGATTTGTCACTCACGTTGGTTTAATAAAATGTTGATTGACCAGTAGCCAGGCAGGAAGTATAGGTGGGGTAACAAGACTAGGAGAATTCTGGGAAGAGGAAAGGCAGAAAGTAGTCACCAGCCAGACACAGAGGAAACAAGATGAGAATGCCTCACTGAAAAAAGGTGCCAAGTCACGTGGCTAAACATAGATAAAAATTGTGGGTTAATTTAAGTTGTAAGAGCTAGTCAATAATAAGCCTGATGTAATAGGCCAGTTTATATTTAATGTAAGCCTCTTTGTATTTCTTTGGGACTAAACAGCTGTGGACAGGGCAGGGCAGAAACTTCTGTCTACAAATGGTACCCAAACATTTGACAAGAATTTCCACATGAAGCCTGGGAAAGCTTTAAGAAAGAAAGAAAAGAAGGATTCTGAATAGAATAAAGAACAGAGTCAAGCACAGCTTCTTGATAGCAGCATTGTCTGTTAGAGACTCTGTTTGCTAGAGGCAAGCAGAGGCATGGCTCCTTTAAGAGAGGCTTCCTGACTCTGTATTAGCAGTAAAAAACCATTCAACTCTTTTAAGAGGCCCTGCTACCAAACACTTAAATTATGTTTATGAGCAACCACCAGCATGCTTCTTTGGTGGTGGCATGGACCTAGAACCTCCACAGAATTGTGGTAAAAAAAAAAAACAAAACATGGCTCCCACCAGTACCTCCACCATGAAGCCACATGGCTAAATTTGATAAGAATTGAGGGTTAATTTAAGTTGTAGGAGAGAGTCAATATTAAGTCTGATATAATAGGTCAAACAGTTTATAATTAATCTAAGCCTCTTTGTATTTCTTTGGGACTGAATGGCTGTGGGACCCGGCAGGACAGAAACATTTGTCTACATCCAAACACTGCACAAATGTGACCACAACAGGGCTTACTAAAGAGTAGTTTTGGAGTACAGAAACCCTGGACTCTGTCAGCTGAAGCTCTCCTTGAGTATCCACTGGGATGGGGAATTCAAATACTGGTAAACTGAAATGCAGTTGCCACACTGAACTCAGGATGTACATTTTAGGAATAGACCTCAAACAGGACTAGAAGCCCACAAGAAAACTACTCTAGAGCTACCCGAAGCTTAGAAATGAGTCTGCAAAATTTCAGCCTCATGCACTGGTAGTTGAGAGATAACAGAACTTTATTTAGTGGGAAAAATCAGCAAAATTCAAACACTCATAAATTTTATTTTGGTACTACCCATCCTAACAGTGGCTTCACTTTGGTCTGTTACTCAGGGCCAACCATAATCCCGAAACATCAGGTGAAAAAATCCTCCCCTCTAAAATAAAACTTATAAAATGCATAAACTTAGTGAATTGCATGCTGCTGAGAACAAGATGATGTTGGACCACCCTCCTCCATTCCCTGAAGGATATTAATTTTCTCTCAACCTCAGTCTATCTGTGGTCTCCGTGCCACCAGCTCAGTGATCATTCAGTGGCTAGCTGTCTTTGTTATCAGACTGACTGTCATGGTATCACATTGCCTGTGCTCAAGTAACCTTGATTTTATTTAATGGTGGTCTCAGAGAACAAGAATAAAAAGACTAGCAACTCTAAATGCTAAAGAGCACCTATCAACTGCTTCCTCCAAGTGGAGAGATGCAAGTTCTCAGACTAACAATGGAAGGAAACCATATTCGGAGGATGATATGAATTAAGGTAAGGACAAACCTATCCATAAAATTATAATGTTGGAAAAGGTCTGGGCCTATTTGATTAGGGTACCTCAAAAGGCAAATGTGAGCAGAGAGCATGGTCCTTAGTTAAGACAGAAAGGATGTTCTGTGGGTGGGAACATGGTGAGCAGAAGTACACTACTCCCAAAAGTATCGAGCCTGTACCGAGGCTTCAGCCAGCAAGAGATCCCTGAGATGACTGACACCAAGCTATCCACCTCAAGCTATGGCTGAACAAACAAAGTCAGAAATAAATTTGGATTGGGAAATCATGACATTTAGTCAGAGTCTAATGAATAAGACACAACCACATTCCCATGCATCTGAAAACCCTGACTAGGAGAAAGACTAACATCCAGCGAAAGACTCAGAGTGTGGGACCAACTACACCGTTCTAAAGAAGCACAATAAAACCAAAATGCAAAGAGGCACCATGGCAGGGAAGCGGAAGGGCAGTTTAACTCAGGGACCAGATGGCATCAGGACAGGACACATGATAAAGTGTACACAGTGAACCAAATGACTCTCAAAGGTAGGAAGAAAAATTATCGAGGTAATACAGAGTATAAATGAAAACATCATTAAACACACAAGCAAAAACTAAATAAAATAAAATATCAGAGTCAACCCACGGCAAAGAAACAAAGGTGGTCTTAGCAATGTATGCCTCTGAACAGCAGGGCATCCACATGCAAAAACAAAGACACATGCTATGTTTCATAAAAAAATGAATCAAAAATGGATAGTAATAACCCTAAATATAGAAAAATGTATCAAGCTTGTAAAACCTACACAACTTTAGGTTTGATAACTCTTCAGATAAGCAAGGAAAAATGCTCTTTAACAGGCAAGATTAGAGAGTACCTGATCATTGCATTAAAATTTCTTTTTCTATAAATAATAATGTTAAGAGAATTAAAAGGTAAGACACATGCTGGGAGAAAATATTATATTTGCAAAACACTCTTATGGTAAAGGACTTGTATCCAAAATATGCAAACAACTCAAAATTCAAATGTTTAAAAATATTTTTAATGGGGAAAAGGTGTGAAACCTCATCTAAGATGATCTACAGATAACACATAAATCCGTAAAATACCACACACCATTTGGGAATTGAATACTAATGTAAGAAGGAGAGCCAACCAAATGGCTCAGAAGGGAAAACACATGCCTTCTAGCCTAGTTTCCACAATTCAGCCCTGTCTGGTTCTCAGTGGAAGGAGAGAAACAACTTGCCAAAACTGTCCTGTGGCCTTTTCATGAATCCCTGGTGTGTGTGTGTGTGTGTGTGTGTGTGTGTGTGTGTGTGTGTGTGTGTGGTGCATGCGCACACACTTGTATACACACACACACACACACACACACACACACCTACTACTTTGGGAGACAGTTTGGCACTTCTTTGTTTCTAAAACACTGGTGACTGAACTTTAGTGGATCCTGGGTCCCCACTCCACTACTGAGTTATAGCCCACCACACTCTCTCTTTTTACCTTTTCTTTAGAAATGGGTTTTCACCATGGTGCCCAGGATGTCTTCAAATCACTCTGTAAGCCAGGCAGGCCCTGAACCTGAGATCGTCCTGCTTCACTCTACCTGGACCCTGGGATTACAGGCCTGCACTGCAGGCCCAACTTGGCAGTTTTTCCCAAGGTTACACAATGTGTTCCTGTATGGCCAGCATGCATGCTCCTAGATGCTTGCCCAACTAATTTAACAGGAGAGAATCATGCCTTGTACTTCAAACCTAGCCAACTACAGATGGCTAGTGAGGCCATAGGCCTGAGAGGAACACCTACTTATCCCACGTTCCTAAACCAGTATAATAAATAAGGTGTCCTAAATACGTTCCTTTACACTCACAGATAAGTGCAGCTCTCATGCCTCATCAAGGAAGCTTCTTTTTGCAGCAGCAGGAGACAGAAATAGGTTGCAATGCTGACAACAACTGACTGTAGGGTGTCCAGCCCCGATGAACACACCCACCACACAACTCCTGCTGCCAAGGCTCAGGGAGCATCTCTGGGAAAAGAGGGTGGAAAGATTGTAAGATCTGTTAAACAGGTCCAGAGTACAAATGTTGTTACTGGCAAGAAACAAATGTCACCATTCCACCTGTAGGGCTATCCTGTCATTCTGGTCATTGTTGTGACTCGTGGGCAGTATACAATTTGATGTGACTCTCAATTATTTCCCTCCCTGAGCAGCTTGGATGTCATCTTCCGATACAATGAAAACTAGTCCTCAGGGAAGTCCTCTCATCGGTTACAACTACGTCCAAATTATATGTTGTCTTCAACGACGGGGGCTTGCTTTACTCTTCTTGGAGGCCAGCAATAGCAATAGACTGTATTGTTTGGAAAATCTCATGGACTCCGCTGACCAAAAACTCAGAAGGAGACTGTAAATGTTTGGTACTTGAGTTTTTATCAAATAGTCTATGACTGTTGGTGGAAGTGTTATTACCCCTTCTTTTAAATTGTGTGTGTGTGTGTGTGTGTGTGTGTGTAATTTTAGGTAGATATAAAATAATTCCTCATGCCATTTTCAAGCATAATCGGTGTTTTTTATTCCTCCCTCCCTCTACTTTCACAGTGTTCTCCCTCTTCTCTCCTTAATTAACGTCCCCCTCCATTTCCTCATTTTTTTCCTCATTTCACCTACATCCTGTTTTTGTAGTACCGAAGATTGAACCTGCGGCCTTGTGCCATGGTAGGTAAGAATTCAATCACTCAGATATATCTCTGGCCCTTAATTTCCAGTTTTTTCATGTTTTTCCCATGGAAAAAAAAAACTCTGAATTTTGTCGAATCATTTGCAACTGAGGTGTCAGTAATAAAAATAACACATGCCAATAAATATCTCAAAAGATATAAAATGAGAGAAGACACTAAAAGTCTCAAAAGTTTCCTAGAGAAATGGATATTCCAATAGCGCTATACCTTTAAAAAAATAAAAATTAGATGTAACTGTCTCCCCAGATATTCCAAGAGCTTCAAAGGCTCATTGGTATATTCTATCAAACATCTAAGGGAGACCTTACATGAGCAACCTGATTAGTTTTATATAGTTATGGTTATATCAACAAGAAAATCAGAATATTACAGTATTACCCCAACAGGTAAGTGCATAACCTTGAATGGTGTTCCTTTCGTGTGTTAAATTTGGCTCTTGTGTTTTCAGGTTTCCATTCCACACTTTTGACAGAATACTTTTACTTGGATTCTGACACTCAAGATATCTTCCCGAGGAAAGACGAGTGTGAAGAGAATGTCCTCCTTTGGTCTGCAGAAGAGATGGTGCCAATGGCTGAGATATCGCCTCCTACTGCTAAGCAATGGCAGGAAAGAGGACTCCGTTACAATTCCTCTTAGGACTTCTCATCACAGCACAGGTCAGTAGCGAGTTGTGAAACTCAAGAGAGGAAGATGATGCCAGATGGAAGTCTAGAGGTGTGTCACAGATCATGGAAAAAGGACATGGGTAATCTAAGCTCATGTGAATTTCCAATTATTTGTTGATTTTTCCCCTTTCAGTATAATTTTGCTTATTGCTTTTCCACCTAGATCTGACGGCTGTGGAAACAGTTAGGACCTGTTTTGGTAGATAACACTTAAGAGCCTTTCAACCAAATATATGCCAAGCGCCTGTTATGTGTCAGAAATTAAGGTAAACAAAATCTCAGGACTCCATGTGCATTTAGAAAGAAACACTTTTCCCAGGTAATCTGGATATTTCCCATTGTTTCATATCCAATCATTTTGCTAGCTGAGACTTAGAGACTAAGTAAATAAAATAAAAAAGAAAATAAAGAAAAAAGAGACAAAAAAGAGGAGAAGAACTCAGACACCAGCACGGTCTCAGGTGGCTGTCAGACCCTAGGCATCTGTAGAGCCCTTGATGGTAACAGGAGTCAAGAACATCAACCCAGATCCCAGCTACTGCAGGGTCACAGATCCGGACATAGCCCTATGCAGGGGCCTGGTACTGGGTATCTTCATGGTCCCAGGTGGCAACTAAGGCCACTCGGATCTGCATGGGCCCCTTGCCTGCACAGCCCTCAGATACCTACATGGCCCCAGGTGGCGAGCCTACTTATACTTGAACAACTAATTCTGGACTCAAAGCCTTTATTAGAATATATTTAAATTTCTACAGGATTTTCTGAATTGGACTGCTAAAAATCTTAAACATCTTTTCCCCAATGGGCAGACAGATTGGAAATAAGTTTGTTTTCAGTAGAAAATTTCACCTTGACTTTACATAGGGAGTTGATTGAGTGGTTGTTTCTGCAAACATTTTTACACTGACCATTTGAGGAGGTTGCTGGCTGCTGCTGTTGTTTGATGCACTTGCTGTTATTTGATGCACTTGCTGTTGTCTGATGCTCTTGCTGTTGTTTGATGCTCTTGCTATTAGATATTTGTTTGTTTGTTGTTTGTTTGATGCTGTCAATACTGGAGAGAGTGGACATACTTTATTTATAAGAGTCACGTCTCAATATCACAAGAAGAACTTCCAACTCAATTTCTTATGTTAGCTCACAGAGTTAAAAGCTATATGTCTCATATGGCGTATTCTTTCTTTTATTAATTCTAGCAGAAACCCCTGTCTTTTTCAGGATGTCCTCAGTCTCTGTAAACATGAGAAATCATGTCCAGATTCTGGGTTGGGAATCACAATGTCCCAGAAATATGGCCTAGTTCTTCATTTCCTGTCTCACTTTCTGCTAATAACCCCTTCCTCTACCCGCATTTGCTCTAGCCACGATAAGAAATACACACACACAACACTCTCCAACCTCCCTGTCTTCAGGCACTCTTCCGGGGATCTCTTCTAAGAAACTTGAGAAACATGCAAAGTGCCTTTTATCCCATAGAAGGAAATCCATCCTTTTAATCCAATTTCAGAGGATGTCTAGCACATTTTCCATCCTCTACCCACCATGTGTCTTCATCAGGGTTCAAGCATGGCAGCAGCTGCCCTAGATGCTGCTCAATCTTTTAGGATTCTAGGTACCTCACTCCCTGAAACATAGGCTAGACACTGAACAGGTACTGACTTCACAAATGATTGAACATAGTCAGGGAATGAAGCCCCCAAAGCAAAACCCTACTGGATACTGTGTCAACAGGACATGAATAAGCAACCCCCGTTCTCAATTTATCATCGAGATCATCGCTCTGTAGTCATATGTGCTCTGAGTTCTAATGTCCCATAAAGCACTAATGTGCTTCTCAGTTTTGGCTCCCTAATTTAAAGTGACACCCTCAAGGTACGTTCATCACTCTTGAAATGGCTCTTAACCATTTTAATACCCATAAGAAGCTTGAAATTGACATGTTCCAACTAGACTGCCCTGATTTTCTTAGACTATGATTGCATCTTCTCCTCAGATCTACACTATAACTGAACTGGTCATTTTCCTCAAATGCTCATCTATAAATTAGTAACATAGGCTTATTAACTCAATAACATGGATTCTTAAATATGCTCAAAGAGTAAATGTCAAGAGCATTTTAATAGTATATTTAAGACAAATAACTTCATAGGACTAAAGAAAGAATCCTCAAATGTCTGTTTCAACAGCACAGAATGGCCAGACCTGCAGGAAAGGAGAGCACCTTCACTACCACGTGATCTGTGCCTTGGCCAGGCACTCCTGCAACAGAGCAACTCCTTACTTCCTGAACATCCTTCTTCCTGCCTCAGAATGACTCACTCCTGCTTTGGCTCTACATGAACATGTGCCCTTATGCAAAACACGGTCAGCCTTAGGTTTTTGGCAGTCTAGGGAGGTGGGGTGTCCCCATTTCTCTTCAATTCCTGAGTATCGTGAATGAAAACCTGTCACAATTATCATTCCAATGGGCAGGAGGGAGGGACATATCCAAAAGCAGAGGGAAGAACTAGAACAACGCAGGATCCAGGAAGAAGACGTCCTTCACCCTCAGGTCCTGGTATATGAACACCCTGGTGTCATGACTGTCACATCCAGTATGCCCTGGTAAGCCTTACAGCTACTCAATGGCCCCACAACGTAAGGTTATGTATAGTAACTTTGGCTGCCTAGACCTAGGTGTATTTCTGTTATTCTGAGCCATCCCTCCACATGTGGGAGGGGCTCTGGGGTCCAGTAAAATGTTTAAACATCATCTGAACCCAGGCAGGTGCCCCTGACACTGCTTCTGCCTCTGTGGCATGCACTACTTCTGAGTTCTGACAGCTTGATCCCTGGAGAAAGGGATGCTCGGGTCTCCAAACTGTACCAAATTGGCTAAGTGGTAGCTCCCTGCAGAGTACATCTCACATGAGAAATGACCATTTATATTAATGACACAAATTGCACGATCTGCCATACAAAATAATCCAGATTTGTCCCCATCAGTTTGACCTTATATGTATTCCCAGGTTATATTGGCCAAGAAAATAACTTATTACTATATAACTATATGAATATAAAATTATTTATGTACTTTGAAATCCATATTTATCATAAAATTTTATTGTGCAATAAAATTTGAGTTTTCCGTTCAAGAGGAATCGGACATTTTTGAACAAATTATGAGCCTCATTCAACCTTTAGGGCAACATGCAAAGTTACACACAGAAATAGAAGCACAAGAAATTTGTCAAAGATTGTTGGCTTCTTGTCTTTTATAATATTCTTTCTCTGCTAAAATTAATTTTCCATCCCATTGTGTTGTTACTTGTGCCTGAGGATAGCCACTCACAGTTTTAAGAAATTCCTGAACAATGGAACCTTTAAGCAATAGTATCTTTAAGAGATTCATGCACTATAAAAACCAATCAGAATGTTCATATTTCTGCTTGCCCATCTCTGTTTACCACTGATAATTTCCACAAGAGCTGGGAAATGAAGCAAGCATTGATATCCATCAATAGAAGATAATGGCAGTGCAGTCCATATATGCAATGGAATTTTATTCAGCTACAAAGAGGAATGAGATAAAAATTTTAAGGAAACTGATAGACTGGAAAACGTTATATTGAGGAAACTAATCCAGGTTTAGGAAATCAAACCTTGTATTTTCCTCTCTCATATGTAGATCTTAGCCTCTAATTTCTACCAGGTGGAAGGTTTATTCCCAACTAGTGAGTATCCAGATGGGAATAAACATGTGCAAAAGCCAGAAAACTAGAAAGGTTCCTTTGTGATGGAAAGGCAAGGCTTGGGGAGGGAGGGAAAAAATAGAAAAAGAGAAAACTGGAGCCAAAAGAACACAATAGAGAAAAAGAAGGGACAGGAAAATTTAGAAAGAAGGAAGGGCAAAATCAAGCAAGAAGAAATGTGTATAAAAATCTCATATGGAAACTTATTATGCATAATCTAATGTAAAAGTAAAACTAAAATCTGTTTTTAAAAAAGCCAAAAATGCCACTAGTATTTTATCGATTTATACAGTATATTTTCTAATATTCATATATATACATATGAATTTTCAGATCAAGAAATACATATATACACATATATATGGAAAGATTAAAATGGAATTATTCTTCAACTGAACAATAATGCCCTATTAGACTCTCATGAACTAACATATAAAAATGTCAGTGCCAGGAAGGGCTTCTTTCATTTAGAGTTGTTGGCCAGTGAGGTCCCACAGACCCACAAACTTTCTAGGCTATTGTCAGTGCTATTTGTTACACTTAAGAACTGAATAGTAAGACCCTATAGCTGAAGGTAATTCAGAGCTGAATTATAAAACATAAAGAAATTAAAATGGCAGGGACCTATAAGCTTCACCCCTACTGGTTAGAATGGTGCTAAGCAGGACCCTGAAGAAAGAAAAGCAGTTACCAGTCTTTTGTGGCTGTGAACGCTGAGAGCTCCAATATTGACTGCCCTGGAAAAACATACCCACTGGGGCAATAATGGCAACATCATGGGAGTAACCAACCACTCTCTGATTGGATTTAAGTCCTGCTCTACAGGGTGAACTCCATACCCGTTACCATTATTCTTCCAAACACCTAAGGATAGACAGATCATATGCCCTCTAAGAGAACCTACTACTATTAGTCTACTAAATGCACTTAGTCTTAAACCAACTCCTCGTTTTCATTATACCCACAGATGAAGGCATCTCTCAGCCCTCATCAAAGAAGCTTCTCTTTGCAACAGGTGGTGATTAACAATGAGACAGAAAACTTGCCAAGGCACAGAGAATGAGAGATTACAGAACGCTCAGCCTAAATGGAGCCTTTACACCGCACCCACCCTCCTATGTCTAAGGTGTCATTGCAGAAGAGGTGGCAGAAAGAGCATGGAAGCCAGAGGCAGTGGATGACTGCCGGGAAAGTGTGTCTTCTGGACACACATCAGGACAGCTGCACATACACAGTCACTGTGGTTGTGACAGCATGCACAATATCTGTGCAAGTTTAAACCAGATCAAACTCTAGCATAGAGAATGGAACTGGGTGCCAAGTCCCACCCCTTGTCAAAGCCATTGGCAATCTTAGCTGCTGGGAGAGGGAGAGTCAGTTTTCTCTAAGAGTGTAGTCACTGGTAAGTCAATCACGCTCCAGTGGAAGGCCACACAGTCGTGGATATAGGAGCAGCATAAATTTGTTTTGATTTTTTTAAGACACAAATTTGAGTGTTTCAGAAAGAGGGGATCTGGGAAGAGTTTGGGGGAAAAGGGTAAAAATGATCAAAACACATTGTAAAGAAATTATCAAAAACTGTCAGACAGTGGTGTTGCACACCTTTAATCTGAGTACTTGAGAGGCAGGGACAGGGGAATCTCTGTGAGCTCAAGGTCAGCCTGATCTGCAGAGCAAGTCCCAGGAAAGGCTTCTAAAGCGACACAGAGAAACCTGTCTTGAAAAACCAATAATAATAATAATAATAATAATAATAATAATAATAATAACGTAAAAGAAAGAAATTATCCAAAACTAATAAAATATTTTTCTTAATTTATCAGAATTTTGAGGTTTTATTGTTGTTTTTGCTTATCTAAAATTTTTGTAATCTATTCTCATTGACCATGAGATAAAATTATTAACAAAATGATGAGATTTGTAGGAAAAAGAAGACATAGATTTGGGGAGCTCATACGTTTCTCCCATATGCAGTGTCTATTGTACCACAATCTTCTGTTTCTCTTACAGGTTTCTCTCAGACAGGATCATGCTATGTCGCCCATGTGGATGCAAGTGGTGCTCCTACTTCAGCACCCGAGGAGCGATGACTTAGGCGTGCTCACTGCACCTGGCTCAGATCCTTCCAGCCACCGGTCATTTAACATACATTTTTAATACAGCACCTGGACCTTAGGCCCAGTTACCCACAGGCCTGGGGCTGTGAGACATCACAGGCACAGGCAGGAAGAAGACAAGGAGGGAGAAGCCTTCCTTCGGCCATCTTTTGACTTAGCGGGTTGCACGCCGGTAACTTTTATAAGAAACTCGGTTGTAGAATTTCAATTTGTTTTCAAAGTTAAAGTAACTTTGCATATTTGAACAACCTCCTTTGGATCTCATTCAATTTTTAGCGACTGCCTCCTCTGAGGAGACTTAAAAGTGACTGGTTTTCTTCTTTCCATCATTAAATTGTCACCATGCCATCTTTAATGTGGAGTGTCCTCAGGCTTTTCTGAGAATGTTAATTTCTCTGGACATCTGACCGACTTCCTAGTTAATTTTCTCACACACAGAACTTTCCTGTCAGTTAGCTAATTCTTCAAAGGCAGCAAGCCCCATCAACAGGGCAGAGCAGTGGGAGAGAGCAGAAAACAAGGGCCGTGTCATTTTCCCAAAAACTATCCTTTTAAAATTCACAAAGACTGGTCCTCAACATATCTGAACGCAGCAAGGTCTGCTATGGGTGGTGACCCACCATCCTTCCGAGGACTCTTCCTGGTATCCTGTTTACTGTTTCAATCGCAAAAGTTAAGGGATGTTATTTTGGTGTTGATTTTAAACAATTTTTATTTGTTCTTTGGGAATTTCACACATGTGTCCTATGTATTTCAATCAGAGCCTTTTCCCATACCCCTCCCACTCCTGCCAGACCCACCAACCCCTCCCCACTCCATGCCTGTTTGTTTTCAGAATCCTCCAAATCTAAATCATGCCTTCCATATACACGTGAGTGTGGGGCTAGCCGCTGGAGCAGAGTCAATCCAACAGGGACTATGCCCTTCCAAAAACACTGTCTTTCCCCTAGCAACCACCAACTGTCATTAGCTCTTCAGCTCTTGCTGGAGAATTGACCTGCTTAACCTAGTAGCCATAGCTGCTGTGGTTCTGTGACCACAGGGTTCCCCGCAATGTCCAGAAGAGACCATTTTTCTAAGTCATGTCCTACCTCTGGCTCTTACAATTTTTCCGATCCTTTTTGTGATGTTCTCTGAGGCATGGGGGTAGGTTGTATATAGTACAGATGTCTCAATTATGGTTAAGCATTCCACAGACATTCGTTATCTGCACTTTGACCAGCTGGGTTTCTCTGTATTAACTACCACCCACTGCATAAAGAACCTTATCTAATGAGGATTGGAAGCTGCACTAATCTATGCACATAGAGATAAGTATTTGGAAGGTAGTTTGATACTATGCCTATTTTGCAAAATAATAAAAATAGGTTTACCACTAAGGTCTATGAACTCCCCATATAGATAATAGAGCACCACACATGTTTCCTCCGATGGAATCAGCCTTCAATCTGATCAGAAAGCAGTGCTAACTCCCATCGTCTTCATCAACTATTGACCCCATGGGCAGATCTTGCCAGGCTAGTCATTACTGTAGCTCACAGGTTTCGTAGATGATGAAGACCATTGACTCATCTCCTCCATCAGCCTACAGAGCACCTACCATGAAAGCTAACCGTCAGGGAAGAACTTCCAGGTCAGTTGCAGCTTCATTTCTCCAAGTCCTGCCTGTAGAAGGCAGAAAGGGAGCCATTAAGGGCCAGGGAGAAAGTTTTAAAGCAGAATAGTAGAACCCAGGGAATATGAAATGAGGAAGAGAAATAATTGGGGTGGGGTTTAGGCTGGAGGGGAAAGAAAAGTGGGGAAACAGGTGGAACAGAAAAAATTAGGACTAAGTATGTATGAAAAACTGCATGAAAAGCTACTATTTTATAAATTTTCATATGTGTTGTGTGTGTGTGTGTGTGTGTGTGTGTGTGTGTGTGTGTGTGTGTGTGTTAAAATACATAGAGAGAGCTTAAGAGGACTTACTCTACGAGGGGGCAATACTTCTTCCAGAAGCCAGAGATAGCCAAATGGAAAGAAAGTCCAGTGTCCAATGCAGAACACCTTCCTTCCAATTGCTGGTTGGGTGTCCCCGAGGTCCCATCAAACAATGCAAGCTATTGAGATTGCTCTTGGATGCCTGCCAGGACGTGATGGTGAGGCCCTAATGATTCTTTGTTGTTTTAAAAACAAATATCTAGTCTTCTCGTGTGGAAGCTTTTTATTTTAGCTGCTTCCCGACCTCTTTCCGTGATGAACACACTGCACCTCATTTAGGATTCATGAGATTTCCTACTGATGAAATTTTATAAAGCATGATGAGAGGTGCTGTGGTGAAGATAATGGTATTAAGAGAAATCAACACACATGCTCAAAGTTGTGGAATAGTTTACCTACTTTGGCTAATCAGATTAATATTAATATTGCTTCCTTATATCCTCATAAAATAATGACAATAATGCTTCACTAAAAATTATTTTTGAAAAATGTAACCAGGAAAGCTTTAAATCTGTCAGAAAAGCATTTATATAATTATATTATGTATTAAAAGTATGTATGTATGGGTTTTAATTATTTTTAATGATTTTATTGAGCTATATATTTTTCTCAGTTCCCCTCCTTTTTTCTCCCCCCCCCTTCAACCTTCTCCCATGGTCCCCATGCTCCCAATTTACTCAAGAGGTCTTGTCTTTTTCTACTTCCCATGGAGATTAGATCCATGTATCTCTCTCTTAGGGTCCATATTGTTGTCTAGGTTCTCTGGGATTGTGAATTGTAGGCTGATTTTTCTTTGCTTTATTTCTAAAAGCCATTTATGAGTGAGTACATATATAGTCGACAATGGCCTCAAGCTCCTGATACACCTCCCTCCACCAATCAAGTATTAGGATCACAAGTGTGTACCACGACATGGTTCATGTGGTGCTGGGTATTTAACTTAGGGCTTCATGTACGCTAGACAAGCACCATAGCAATTGAGCTCCATGCCTAGCTCTGATTTTATTTATATTCTGTCACATTTATTTATAGTTTGTTTGTGTATATAGTATATAGTATAGCATATAGTATATGCACACGCATATACTATAAGGAGAAGGGCAATGCAAGGATTCTATATGAAGTGTCATTTAGGTCTATGGGACTGTGAATTAGAAGTTCTTCAACACATGTTGAACTGGGTTCAGAAAATATTACTACCATGGTTATAATAGCAATTACACTAACAGGAAGCCATTAGTAAAACATAATAATAAGAATGTAATCCAGAACAAGTATTTAGAGTGAATATATCAATACAATAGTCACTTGAAGAGTTAGTTAATGACAAGGAAATTTGGAAAGTGAATTATGGACAATCCAATTAAGTAAAGTGAAGACAACCCATGAATTCATTCTGGGTCTAATGCTATGTTCCTCCCCCTATGTTTCTGAACTCAACCCATGAGATTATTCTAGTGAGAACAGGGTGTTTAAGGACACAAAACAAGAACAGAAAGACGGGAACTCTGGCTCACAGAGTGGACACATTATGAAAACAGCCTTGGGTTTATTAGACAAATACAACAGATTGATCAATCCTTATAAATTTAAATAAAGGGTGCCTTAGCCATGAGTGACCAGAATAAAACACTGTTAATAAACAGTAGTTTCTGTGAACTGCTTGAGTATTAAGTAGCAAGCAGTGGAATAGAACCTGTCCTTATACATTGGTTGCAGGACACAGAGAAATCAAGTCAGAACGGAACTGGAAGCTCCGTTCCTATTGCCAGCATAAATGATGTTATATGATGCCAAGTAGAAAGTGCCATGAGATGCCAAACAGGCTGCTAGGGCAGAGAGTCACAGTCTTACACAGCTGTGAATACTATCAGCTACAATACCAGCCTGCCAGGCACAATGGGCCACTACTGCAAGTGTATGCCGGTAAGAGAGGGAAGCCTGGGCCGTCAATCAGGGCCACCCACCATAGAGGCTGTATCAAGCACTGCATGTACAGCTTTCTAACTGAGTATGATGCCTGGGGGACAGACAGAGGCAAACTGACCTAATAAAGATGGTGTGAAAGACTTGCAGACCATGGATAGCCTTTACATTTTCTGGTAAATACATATTTATCCTATATTTTATAAGCTCAAGGTTGAGTTTCTGCCCAACTGGTTAATTAAAATGAAAGAAATCTTTTATATTAGAAATTCATAAAATGGTTATCTTTTGTGGATTACTGACCCATTTCACTGAGATAAAGTATAACTACTGTAGAAAATTTAATTTGTTAGAATATTTGAAGAAATAACTATTTTCATTTGTAAAACTAAATTTGCAGTATGTTTCAATAATAGGGAGTTAAATACCTTTACCCATCCTATAAAAATTAACCATGACTTCTGAAACCTTGTTATACTATTTGCTTACTGAAACATACCTTTGGTCTCCTTTGAACAGTATCTTTTAGTTAGAATGCATTGTGACAACACTCTGTTGAACTTTTATAACAAATCATACGGCAATGTAGCTGTATGGGAGTGCACTTGCCAGGAAGCTTCAATTACAAGTACTTGCTTCACGAAACAATTAGGAAATACAAAGTCTCCTTCCATGGGGTAGATTGTACATGGAGGCTATAGAGTAGTCCCACAGTAGCTCAGAATTGAGTATAATGAAGGGTTCTTTATTTAGGGGTAGACTCACAGCTTACAGTCCTCTGCACAAATGGGGAACAGGAACCGAATCCAGCAGCCAAGAGAGAGACAGCGCAAGCTTTACGGCTGCATTTATAGTATAAGAGACTACACCTAAGTGGGCTGGTATCTTAAAGGCTGTTGGCTGAAAGAGTTCCCACAACAGTTGATTTTGATGTCAACTTATCACTAATTAGAATGACTTGAGTAAGGAGCCTCCCCTGAAAAAGTGCCTGATTGCTTTGACAGGTGTGGAAAGCGCCACCCAGACTGTGGGTGGCACCTTCTTCCAGCAATCCAGCTAAAAAGAGCACGGCAGAAGGAAGATCATTTCTACCTATTGCTAGTTGGCCTTCCTTTCCTCTCTCTTCTTGCTGAATTGGTTTATGCTGTTGTTTTTGCTGTTGCTGCTGCTGCTGATGGTGATAATTTCTACACTGAAGTCAAATTCAGCATTTGTGAACTTTCCCTAGATTAGGGACCAGTGACTCTCTGAAAACCTTTTAGTATTCTGGCACCTGAATGGGATGTCTGGATCACTAAGCCTCAAACATGGAGTAACTACTGAGTTCTCAGCTCTCAAGCGTGATTCTGCTATTGTTACTGTTTTAAAGCTGACCCTATAGATTCTGTTCTCCTAGAGAACCCTAATACATGATTTTTCTGCACCTAAAAAAAAAAAAAATCACAAAAGTGGATCAATGATGTGTGGAGGTCAAATTATAAAAACTGTAAGTGAGCTGTTTAAAATATCCAGTAATACTGGAAGAGATGTCCAAACCAACAGATGTATTGATGGTACCATAAGAAACACACGAGAAAAGTAAGATGTCATGACTGCCCCAAATGAGCAAGATTCCTCAGCTACTGAATTCAAGGATCGTTAAATACATAAAATGGTACAAGGAAATTACAAAAGTTTCCCAGTACAATGATCAGTGACTTCAAATAGGAAACAAACAGGCTATGGATTCTATCCAAAATGTGAAGAAAAATGTCAGTATCATACAGGGAAAAGTTTAAAGCAAATGAGAAAATCAGCAATATGAATGAAAAGAACACTTAGAAGAAAAATGATCAAGGAAATCCACATTTTAAAAATAAAAAGGTTGAAAATGAAAAATAAACGAATCAAATAAAAGAACATTGGAAAATATCATCAAGAAACTTGGCCACATAGGAGAAAGAACACCGGGGATGGAGGTATGATGACGAAATACTTCATTCAAATGTCAGAAAAAAAAGAACTGGGGATCTCTCCCTTGGTAAGGGTCTTGTCTTGTATGCACAGGGAGCTGAGTTTAATCTTTAGTACCCAAGTAAAAATGCCAAGCACCCGGTATCTTAGCTCTTGGGAGACACACACAGTGAATCCCTGGGCTCACTTGACAGCCTGTCTGGCCTAAACAATGAGTTCCAGGCCAATGAGAGACTCTGCCTCAGACAAGGTGTATGGCATTCATAAGGATGACACCTCAGATTGCCCTCCAGCCTCCACACACAGATGCTCACACGTACACACCTGCCCCACACACCTGTACACCCACATGCATGTGAGAAAATATAAAAGGAAAATTAGCATGACCACACATCCAAGAACTCTAGAAAATATTCCCAAACCTAGAAACAGAAATAGACAGCAAAACACAGAATCTATGTCGAATTCCCAAGCAGACATAACCTGAGAATAACCTCTCCAAAACATATTACAATGAGTAGGTCAAAAACACAAATTGTATTAAAAACTATAAAGGGAAATATACTAGCTCACACACAAAGGGAAACATGAAAATAATATCAGACTCCTCTCATCGGCAAATCTCAAATCCAGGAAATGTATTTCAATCCCTATGAGTAAGTACTTGCCAACAAAAACAGCCAGTGAAGTTTTTTTTTAACTGATAGAAAAAAATAAGTACTTTCAAAGACAAGCCTGAAGTAAGGCAGTTCATGACCACCAAGGCAGATCTGCAGAAGACATTCAGTGGAGCACATTATACACAGAGGAGGAAGAAGGATCGTCTCAATCCCAGCAACACAAAAGTAAAACTCATAAGAATGTAACAAATAAAGGAATTAACCCATTATGTTCCACACAGTAAAGCAGCAATCCTTGAAAACAAACAGAGGAAAAATTCCAAATGACATTCCTATATCTACTCTAAATGGGAAAAAAATGGAAGCTGGAGAAGGAAATGAGGATGCGCACACTCTCCATTCTTACTCAGTGCAGTGCTTGAAGTCTTGGCTAGATCAATAAGACAAGAAAAAAGGAGAAAAGAGATACAGTTACAGAGGAAGAAGGAAGACAGATGATCCATTATTTGCCGTTGGTACATTCTAAGCATAAAATACCCTAAAGACTACCTTGCATCTCATTAACACTTTCAGCAAAGTGATAGGATCCAAAATCAACATGCAAAAACCAACAGCCTTCTTATATACGAACAACAGCTTTGCTGAGAAATAAACTAGTTTTTTTTTAAAAAAAACCCATATACAATAAATTTTTAAATAAAGGAAAAGAAGAAAAAAGAAATTAGAAAAGTAGGAAATAATTATCTAAACAAGGAAGCAAATGACTTCTGCAGAAATATTTAAAAACTGGAGACTGTAGCTAAATAAGACCCTAGAAAATGCCAAGACCTCCTGTGCGTGTGCACTGGCGGTTTCAGTATTATGTTATTTGCTCTGTTACTTAAAGCAATCTGTAGAATCAATGCAATTCCCATGTAAATTGCAATGAGTTTCTCCACAGATCTCTAAAAAGATTTAATCCTAAAATTCACACAGGTGCAGAAAAGACTTCAAAGAGCCAAGGAGGAAAAAAACCCCAAGCAGAAAAGGCAATGCTAGAAGCCTTACAATACATCGTTAATTATACTGCAAAGCCACAGTGACGTAACAACATGGCACCAGTATAACAGCCGATGCAAAACTAAATGTAATAGAAGACCTAGAAATAAAATTACAAAGTCTCAGCCACTTAATCTTTAACTAAGTTGTCAGAAACACACATTAGGAAAGTGCAGTCTCCTCAAAATAATGGTGCTGGTATAACTAGATATTCACATACAGAGAATGAAATATGACTATCTTTCATGATAAACAATGATTAATTCAGAATAAAACAAATACTTTAATTGGACATATAAAACTCAAAAACTTCCCAAGAAAAACATGTAAAGCACCTTAAGATCTAAACAGAGGAAAGGACATCTGAAAAGGCTTCTGAGAACACAAGGAAAAATATAAATCATGGGCAAACGGGATTATATAAAATTTAAAAGATTCTTCACAGAGAAGGGTCAAGAATGAGCAGAGTGAAAAGACAACCAACAGTAGAGAGGGTGCCTGAACTGGCCTTCCCCTGTATTCAGATTGATGACTACCTTAATTGTCATCATAGAACCTTCATCCAGCAACTGATGGAAGCAGATGCAGAGATCCATAGCAAAGTACTGGGCTGAGCTCCCAAATCCAGTCAAAGAGAGGAAGGAGCAATAAAATGAGGAAAGGGGTCAAGACCATGATGGGGATACCCACTGAAACAGCTGACCTGAGTGAATAGGAGCTCACTGACTCTGGACTGATAGTGGGGGAAACAGCATAGGACCAAACCAGGCCCTCTGAATGTGGGTGACAGTTGTATGTCTGGGGGCAGTCTGTGGGGCCACTAGCAGTGGGACCAGGATTTATCCCTACTACTTAAACTAGCTTTTTGGAGCCTGTTCCCATTGGAAGGATACCTTGCTCAGCCTAGATATAGTAGGGAGGGCCTTGGTCCTTCCTCAAAGTAATATGCTAGACTTTGTTGACTCCCCATGGGAAGCCTTATGGGAGAAAGGTGAAAGGAATGGGAGGAGAGGAGAAAGTGGGAATGGGAATTGGGATGTAAAGTGAGAAAAGATTGTTTTTTAAAAAAGCAAATAAATTTTTATTTTTTTAAAAAAGCTTTTATTGGGTCTATCTCAATCCTAGGTATATACCCACAAGATGCAAAGTCAGTACATTACAGAGATACCTGAACAGCCATGCTGATCATTGCATCTTTCAAGATAGCCAAGGAATCAGCCTAGGCATCAACAGACGAATAGATAAAGAAAATGTCATCTCAGTGGGTGGGTGCACCCCTCGTGGTCCTGACTTCCTTGCTCATCTTCTCCCTCCTTCTGCTCCTCATTGGGACCTTGGGAGCTCAGT
>NC_022020.1:33114857-33138967 GCF_000317375.1 Microtus ochrogaster | reverse complement strand
GAAAGAAAAGAAAATGTCGTCTAAACCTGGCAATGGTGGTGCATGCCTTTAATCCCAGCTCTCGGGAGGCAGGCACAGGTGGATCTCGGTGAGTCTGAGGTCATCCTGGTCTACAAGAGCTAGCTCCAGGACAAGCACCAAAGCTACACAGAGAAACCCTGTCTTGAAAAAAACAAAAAGAAAGAAAAAAAAGAGAGAGAGAATATGATCCATATGGAATTTTATTCATCTGTAAAGACAAATAAATCATGAGATTTTTCAGGAAAATAAATGGAACTGGAAGTCACATTAAGTGAAATAAGTCCGGCTCAGAAAACAAATAATATGTAACTTCTATAATACATAGAAAAGGAGTTAAGTGTGTGTGTGTGTGTGTGTGTGTGTGTATGTGTGTGTGTGTGTGTGTGTGTGTGTAGGGTATGAAAGTATAAAATGGACTATATGATGGAAGAGGTCTAAAGGAAATGTCAGTGAAACCATCACTTAGTATACACAAAAAAAAAAAAAATTCCATTTGCATTCTAGGTTATACATAGACCTCTGATCAGATAGGTGGAAATGGATGGATACACACATGATAACAAAATTATACCTTCATGAATCTACAGATGACTTCTTTGCTTAATCCCTTTTATATTCAACCCACACGTATTACCATTCTATTAAAATAACTATAGATACATTTATTTCCACCAATTGGAAGTCTATACTCAAGGTGAATCTGAAGGTACCCTAAATTGAAAGCTGCAATGTGATTATTATCAAAAGAGAAGACCAAACATCAAGCATTCCAAAGCTATTACTAAAGCAATGTTGCTCTGGCCCCAGAAAGCCCAGGTATCTAGTTCCTGTGACAGGTTCTAATGTAGATGACACTATCTTCTTTTGTATTGATATATCTTCATTTATCAGATTTCTTATGATTGGATTCTCTTTTGCTTTGCCTTGGAGGGGGAATGTATTGCTCTGTCAACATTGATGTTTGGGGTTGTTTTATATATTGTATTTATAAAATAATAAATTGCTGTTCTGCCTATACATCAATGTCTCTGTGGTAAGTTAATGTGAGATTAACTTGAGCTTTGGATCTATTTTGAAAGAGGCACGTGAGGTCAAAATGCTGGTCTCTGAGCTAGGAGTCCGTGGCTCCTTTCCCCACTTCCCATGACCACACGCATCTGTGCTCATTGTCATGTTGGTATATTTTCCTTTATAAAACAGAATTAGTATCTTGTCTTCCTCTTATGAAATCACTCTCAAATTCTTCCAAAATCTGAACATGGCATTGACTTTGGAGCTGTCCTTCTAAACTCAGCACTAGGGTTTGGGTTTAAGTGCTGAAAGCTTGGATCTGTTTGGATCTTTGCCAGGGGGCCACAAACCCAAACACATCTGGGAACTGAGTCCTTGTGCAAATGAAATGCTAAGTGACAGAGAGAAAATCTTAAGGAGAGAAAGTCAGAGTGAGGGAGCTCTTTCTGGAGTCGTGGCTTGAACCCTGATGTAGCTGCTCCCACCTGTGGCCTATGTGCCAAACTAATCAACTTTTTTTTTTGGTGCAGACGGACTTGGGTGTCTTTTATTTACAAAGGAAAAGTCTGATATAAAACAGCCTATCATAGCTCTGAATGCAGAGCATGCCTTCCACCCAAAATGTAATAGTCTGGTGGGAATTCGCATTCACAAAGAGTATAGATTTGAACCTGGCGATTATTAAGAGTGAGCCAAACCTTCATGTGCATTTAATAAGCTGAACCAAATCACTGTCACTATCAAACAGTGACAGCACATTCTTAGAATGGTGTTTCCGTGTTTCCTATGGGGAAAAGGCAAAGGCTTAAAGCACTCTGCAAATCAGCCTATCTATTTCCATATCATAAATGCTCTCTGTTTCTGCATTCAGGAACATCACTGTGAAAGTGAAGTGAATAGGAAAGAGAAGCCACACAAAATAACACATGGGTATCACCAATATCAGTCACCTTAGTCCTTCATAGGGAAAGTCATCTGAGCCACAGGAAAAGCAATGGCCTGACAATATACACTGTCACTGCAATGTCCTCTTCGCCTACTCTAAAAGTTAAGACTACCTTTGTTGCCTGTATACATGAGAAAATTTAAAGTTATGGACAGGTCATCCAGACAGATCCTAAACAGAGAAATAATGGAACTAACAGATGTTATGACTCAAGTGGACCTCACAGATGTCTACAACACATTTCACCCAAACACAGAAGTATGTACCTTTTCATCACCTCATGGAACCTTCTCCAAAACTGACCATATACTCATTCACAAAGCAAGTCACAGCAAATACAAGAAAATTAAAAAAAAAAAAAAGTCCCTGTATCTTATCTTATCACCATGGAATGAAGCTGGATTTCAAGAACAGAAACAACAGAAAGCCTACAAACCCATGGAAACTGAACAACTCCCTGCTTAGTTACCACTGGGCCAAGGCAGAAATAAAGAAACTAAAGACTTCCTAGATTTCAATGAAACTGAATACACAACATACCCAAACTTATGGGACACAATGAAAGCAGTGCTAAGAGGAAAGTACATAGCACTAAGTACCTACATAAAGAATTTGGAGAAATCTCATACTAGCAACCTAACAGCACATCTAAAAGCTCTAGAGCAAAAAGAAGCAAATGTATACAAGAGGAATAGACACCAAAAAAAAAAAAAAAAAAGATCAAACTTGAGGCTAAGATCAAAAATAAAGAAAATAACACAAGCCGGGCGGTGGTGGCGCACACCTTTAATCCCAGCACTTGGGAGGCAGAGGCAGGCGGATCTCTCTGAGTTCGAGACCAGCCTGGTCTACAAGAGCTAGTTCCAGGACAGGCTCCAAAACCACAGAGAAACCCTGTCTCGAAAAACAAAAAAAAAAAAAAAAGAAAATAACACAAATAATCAGTGAAACAAAAAGTTGCTGAGAAAATCAACAAGATTGACAAATCCTTATCCAATATAACTAAAGGGCAGAGAGAGAATATCCACATTAACAAAATCAGAAACAAAAAGAGGGACATAACAACAGACACCAAGGAAATCCAAGGAATCATTAGATCATACTTCAAAAACCTGTCCTTCACAAAATTAGAAAATCTAAAAGAAATGAACAATTTTCTTAATAGATACCACTAACCAGAGTTAATTAAAGACCAGCTAAGCAATTTAAATAGAACTATAACACCCAAGGAAATAGAAACAGTCATTAAAAGTCTCCTAACCAAAAGACAGCCCAGGGCCAGATGTGTTGTTTGTTTTATTGATTCTTTGGAAATTTTACATCATGCACCCCAATTCCACTTCATTCATCTTAGTGGCATTGGGAGCTGCTGTGTGTCATGCAGTACACCCTTTTGTCCAAACAGTATTACTTGCAACTGTTCATTGTGTAATGAGTTGTTGGTCAGGTTTAAGGCCTCTGGCTTTGGTACACCATCAAAACTGAATCGCCGCCCACACTCCTCTCAGATATCCTGCTATTACCCCAAGTCATGGAGATACTGCAGCTATGGTACCACAGGATCAGGCCCTCCAAACACTCCAACAGATCATAGATATGGTAGACATTGTCTTGTGCCAACTCCAAGCCCTAGATGTGTGTGGGCTACAGCTGAGTTGGTCAGTCTGGGCCACTGAGATCACTCCTCTTTTTCTTTTTCTCTCAAGCTTACATACATTTTTTTTAATTGTCTTTTATGTCTGAATCTGTCCTACTGTGAATCTGTAATCCTTTTCTGTCCAGGAGTATTTCTTAAAATGCTAAGCGTTTCTAAGGCTGCTTTGTTTTTGGCTCTGCCCAGTCCAACATAGTGGGGCAGAGGTTTGTTCAGCATGAGCCATGCTCACAGCCCCATTTTCAGGCACACAGCTGGTCTATGTCGCCATTAAGCAAGTTGTAGCACTCTACTCGTAAACCACATTTAAATGTTTGGCCTCTTGAAAGAGCCAGAGTTTGCACAGGCAGCATGACCCAGAAAGCCGCCATTTCAAAACTGTGCAGCTACTTCTGAATCAGGAAAATCTCTCTTTAAGTATCCATGGCATTAAGCCGTGTTTAACTCTGTTCTTTTGTGTCTAGAATTTCTTTTTTAAGCTCTCTTAAGTTTTAAGTGGATTTTAGTTGGCCATGTTGGCACCAATTTGTAGTAGGAGGCCACTAGTTTGTTCCCAGCTGCTCAACCTTGAAATAATCACTCAGAAACTATATTATTTGCAATACTGTTTGCCCAACAGCTTAAGCGTATTTCTGTCTAAGTCTTATATTTTAATTTAAACCATCTGTATTAATCTGTGTATCACCACGAGGTCGTGGCCTACCAGCCAAGTTTCAGTGCATCTGTCTCTGGTGGCTCCATGGCTTCTCGCTCACTCCACCTCCTTTCTTCCAGCATTCAATTTAGTTTTCCCCACATAGCTCTACTCTACCCTATCACAGGCCTAAGACAGTTTCTTTATTAACCAGTGGTATTCACAGAATACAGAGGGGAATCCCACATAAGATGTTCCTTCTTATCTCAAGGACACTTGCTCAACTATGTCCATAACAGCTTTATTCATAATAACCAGAAACTAGAAACCACCTAGATGTCCCTCAACTGAAGAATGGATAAGGAAAATGTGGTACATTTACACAATTGAGTATTACTCAACTGTTAAAAACAATGGCGTCATGAAATTTTCTGGCAAATGAATGCAACTAGAAAACATCATCCGGAGTGAGGTAACCCAGACCCAGAAAGATAAACATGGTATGTACTCACTTACAAGTGTATGTTAGCTGTAAAGTAAAAGATAACCATGCTACAATTTATAGACCCAGAGAAGCTAAGTAACAAGAAGGGCTCAAGGTAGGAAGCATGAACCTCACTGTGAAGGGGAAATAGAATAGACATCACCAATGAATGGGGGAAGGTGATGGAGAGAGAATGGAATCAGAGAGTAATGGGAAAGACAGCTGGCATGTGGGGAGCATCTCTAGGACAAACTAGAAACCTAGTGCAATGGAAAGTCCCAGGAATCTATGAAGGTAATCCTAGCCAAGACTCCTAGCAATGGATACAGAGCCTGAACCTGGCATCTCTTATAATCAGTCAAGACTTCCGGTGAGGGATTGAGATACCAACCCAGCTAGGAAACCTTTGACCTTCAATTTGTCCTGCCTATAAGATGTGCTGGGGTAAAGATGGTGTGGAGATTGTTGGAGTGTCCAACCAATGACTGGTCCAGCTTGAAATCTATGCTAGAGAGTGAGCCCACCCTTGACACAGCTTGGTGGACTAGGACCCAGAGGTGGGATACTCAGAGGCCTAGGATAGAATCAAGCATGACTGGCAAAAAAAAAAAAGTCAAGAAATGATTGCTAATAAAATTCTGCTAGACTCATTGATAGGTGTACAGTCCAATTGTCATCAGAGACTCTATCCAACCACTAATGGAAACAGATGCAGAGACCCACAACCGAAAATTAAGAGGAACTCAGGGGAATCGTGTAGAAGAGGTGAAGGAAGAAATAGGAGAGCTAGACAGGTCGAGGGCACCACAAGAAAGCCCACCAAATCAACTGAGCTGGGTTCTTAGGGGTGCACAGAGAATGAATTGACAACCAGGGAGCCTGCATTGGACTGATGTAGGCCCTCTGCATATATGTTGCAGTTGTGTAACTTGGTCTTCTTGTGAGACTTCTAACAGTAGGAACAGGGACCATGTCTGACTCTATTGCCTGCTTCTGGGATGCTTTCCTCCCACCAGGTTGCCTTATCCAGCCTTAATAGGACAGAAAGTGCCCAGTCTCACTGCAATTTGATATACCATAGGCCTTAATTAGGGTTTCTATTGCTGTGAAGAGACATTATAGCCATGGTAATGCTTATAAAGGACAATATTTAATTGTGGTGTCTCACATTTCAGAGCTTCAGTCCAATATCATGATGCTGGGACATGCAGCATGCAGGCAGACATGGCACTGGAGAGGTAGCATTGTATATCTTGGCTTGTAGACAACAGGAAGTGGTCTTAGAAACTGGGAGGGAACTTGAGCATATATGAGACCTCAACCTGCCTTACAGTGACATACTTCCTCCAAAAAGACCACACCCACTCCAATAAGGTCACACCTCCTAATAGTGCCACTCCCTTTGAGAACCATTTTCTTTCAAACTACCACACCATGGCTGGTTGATATCCATGAGAGACTTAACATTTTCCAAAGAGAAAAGGAGGAGAAGTGGATTGGTGGGTGGAGCTGAAAGGAGAAGAGGAAGGGGACACTGGATCATGATGTAAAAACAAAAACTAAATAAGCAAACAAAAAAAAACAAAAGAAAACAAAGAGAAAAACTGTTTCTAACAAGCTAGTGCAAATGAATACTCCAAAAAAATTAAGCACAGAAGGAAGGATCCTGTGCGCTAAGTAGATTTTTAATTCCTTTCTATTACAAGTTCTACTGTCAAATTGTAATGTTGTTGGTGAATACAATAACCACAGAAAGCCTCTGGAATTTAAAAAGCAGCAAGTTTTGTGAGATAACTGGACACGGCATAGTGTTACACTACAAGTCATTTCCTCACGGCAAAAAGAACAGAAAATCCTGCTTGGAGGAAATTAAGGATTGTGTAATCATACAGGACAGATGCTCAGGAGGAAGGACACATTTATGCCTAGCTTCTCCCAAGGCTGAGGATACCCATCTCACACAAGGAAGCAGGACACATTGGTGCCCAGCTTCTTCCCAGGCTGAGGATGCCCCATCCCACACAAGGAAACAGTCTAAGAAAAGCACTTGGGGCAGAAGACAAAAGCAAAGTGCTTGAAACGAGCCCTGAAGACCCCTGGGGATAATGCTGTCTGGTGTGCTAGCAGAAGGGGAAAGGGTGGCCAAGAGTCACATTACACTTATGTTGGGGTTCATCCTTGAGTATACAGCCAAAGAAAGCCTAGGAACCCACACTAAATGGGTCTCAACCCATAGGTTGAGAACCACTTTTTCATGCTATACTTCTAGAAAGAAGGCATTGTTGATAGACTACACCTGTACTTACTTTTATTAATAATTACACCAAGAGAAAATGGTAATTTTGCCTTTCTAAGTAGCATGCCACATGGTGCTGGTTTTCTTTTTTCACTTTAAGGTGAAGGTGACAAATAAAATGTTCTTCATTTCTTCATGGCCATTCAAAACATTCACTAGGTTGTGACTGCCAACGATGTCAAGAAATACACTTGCACTTTGGCCATATTGTTCAGTTACAAATGTCCCAAAGCTGTGTGAATTATGGCAGTGACAGGAGCTAAGAAAGTCTGACCACAGGAGCTCAAGGAGCCTCTCTGCATTTCTGCTTCTGGGGCCACTCACTGTAGCTAATCAGATTCAAGAAGCCTCTCTCACACATGATGGCCTACTGTGGTTCCAACGTGTGGCTCTCCACAAGACAAGCTTGAGCCCCACGGCACTATGAGTTCAGGATCAGCAGACCTGTGCATGGAAACTGAATCCCCAGTCTCCGTGTCACTTAACTCCTCCGTGTTGCGGAAATAAAATCATGACCACAGTGTGACTAAAGGGGACCAAGATCTAGACCTTAACCCTCCATCAAGGGACAGGAAAGTCATCTGGGAGACACCAGTGGCTGCTGTGTTCAGAGACTATCTGCCACAAAGGTTCCTAAATTTACCTGCAAAATTCCAAACCTTTGGTGTTGGCTCATAAGCATTTCTTTCCATGCAAGTAAGAGATAATGAGGTAGTGGAAATTCATCCCCACCTCCTGCCCTTCCAACACACAGATTCTCCAGGCAACAAGAAAATCGTTTGCACTATCTTCCACAAAGCTGAGACTCTTAACAGTAGATCTGAGACACGCAAACTCATTTTCCTATGCTACAGTCTCCTGATGTCGGAGGTTTACTTCCATTGGCAAAATTTTCAAACACTAAAGAACTTGCTTTCCTTATGCAAATCATCACCAGGCAAGCTTCATCTGTGATACAGTATATATGAACAAACATAAATATTTCATAAATAACCAACTAAAGAATGAACAAATGGGCCATTCAAGAACGAAACCTGAATGCTATCCTTCTCTTCTCCTGGCTACACAAGTTTTACCAAACTGAGTGATCCAAGTGTCTACCAATTTGACATAAGCATGGAAACCATCCTGCCCTCCCCTGGGCTTTGTCCCTTAGCCAGTAAGATGCTTATGCACACCCGCCTAGCATGGACATGTTGATAGTGTGAAGTTCACAGGGAACAAATGTTCACAGGGAACAAATGTCCAAGGAAGAAACTTACACTTAGCCATCAACTCTATCAAGTGTCATCAGGATTTAAAACAAAGCCCATTCCTGGATTGCGATCTAGATACCTTTAAATGGGAACAGCATGCAAAGGGTACTGGAAAGACAGACTATCGCAATGTACTGCAAGAAATACCTTGGCTGAGTAAAGTTAAATTTCATTCATAAAACATGAAGAGCAACCCACCTATGTCAGAACATTATAAATATTGATGAAGCAATTCAAAGTGATCATGATTTATACACTGTAAATTCTCTTGTAAATACAAGGGCCCCTCACGATGGAGATGTTCACACCAATCTCCCCAGCAGGTGAGAGGCTGTTGGCATGGAGTTGGGGACTTGCAACACAGTGACTCCTTGAATGTTTTGTTGCAATTGTCTGTTTGTCCCTTAACTGAACTTGGAACACCTTGAACGGAGGGGACTGAGCCATAGTTATCACTTTATCTTGGTTTAATTGGGCATCTATTACTGTTTCTGTCAAGTTGAGTCGGTAAATTCTGAATCATCACTACTGCTCAGTCTCCCAACTGACAGTGCAAAACCACATGGCACCATGTATAAAATGGACGGCAAACACCATGTGCTCAGGAACAATTCCCCAGCTGCCAAAGCTGGCAACTACCTCACTCCTAGAGCTCCGGCTTCACAAGAAGAGAGCTCAGATTCCCAAAGGAAACATTCCTTGCAGTTGGTCATTGACGAGGAATTGACAGATAAATGCTTTGAAAATGGCTCATAGCTGAGCATTGTGCTGTTCTTCTCACATGCCCAGGTACCACAGTCTAACTCCCCTAGCATCGCAGTTAAAGACCAGATCTGGATGACACTGGAAGCTTCGCTGTTTTCCACACTTTATGGGACCTATCCAGGTGAGATGTGGGACCAGAAGGGAAGTGCCTGTCAATTGCCAGTCTACTTTCTTAAGTAAGATTGCACTCTGCACTCTGCAGAGAATCCATGGGCCTATCTCATCAGTGACAGCAGCATGACCTCAAACTTTCTCAGTCTTCCGTTTCTGCCTTCATTCCTTTCTTTCACCATGCTTGCTGCCCACGTTTCATACACTGAGCACTGTGCTAGGCAATAGCAAGTAAAAGGCCTGGCAATCATTTAAGTAAAAAAATAATAATAATAATTGCAAGGTGACAATATTTTTTCTAGGAATTAGACGTCACCAAGTTGATAGGACAATGTGGCAGCATGGGAGGCCAGAGCTCAAATAAATAGAAATCTGTATACAATCAAATGTTTCGTGATAGGCATACCAGAATGGAGCTGAAATACCTCCTGTGGGATGGCCTCCACAAACCTTTCCTAATGATGTCACAAAATACCACACACAGCTTAAGCTACTATTGTGCTGCATGTGATAGGAACTGTGGCAGCTGGCCCTCAGCTGGTTACCTGAGTCTGTCACAGATGCCTGCAGCCCAGGGTCCTTTAAATGAAGCCCTGAGGCTCAATCGCTACTGAGCAAGCTGGACCCACTGATGGCCCAGGTGTCTCCCCACCCTGTATTTTCCTGATGACTTGACTTTCCCTCATCCACAGGAACTGCGGTATTCTGAGATGTGTCCTGGTTTCTGCCTTCTCACTTCTTTTCTTTGTTTAACACTCAGCGCTCTCCTGGCTATTCTACCTCTTCACGGTGTCGTCCCCATCCATTCTGGTTGATTTGAATAGCTCTGGGCACTCCCATGCTAAGCCCAAGGTCCACAGCCTACATCTTCCTAATGAGCTGTCTCCACCGTTGGACTTGCTTTGACCTACAAACTAGCCATCCTCTGCACTCAGACAACAGCAAGGTTAGGAACTTAGGACATTCCCTACCGCTGTCCCTACTGTTTGTAGAGCCTTTTTTAGCCAACTATTGTGTAAATATTTATTGATAAACTGTTCTCCTTTATACTGTGCTGGGGGAAAAAAAGAAAGTCGAATTTCTCTGGGTAAAGAATTTCACAATCTCACAATGACAGCTGTGTACAGGATGACCTTGAATTCCCACAGCTACGTCTCTCGCCGTAAATTACTCCTTTTTATGTAGCCCAATGTTCCACCTGACATTTGCATTTCTGTTTTTAAACTAATACATCCAAAATATGGTTTCCCCTCTGGATATGAACCTTCTATGCGCGTCTTCTTTCTTGTATATACAGTCAATGTCTTCAGAGCCAAACAATACCAAAAAGAACTAGAAAACCCCAGGAATTATCTGATTCTTTTTCCATCTTTATCAACCCAAATGTCTAGTCATATGAACGCTAAGATCTGAAAAACACATCCACTTCTCTTCAAGTCTATTTTTACAACCCTGAGTCACTATCAGGTTACCTGGGGCCAAAGAGCCCTCTATGACATGAAAGACTTCTTCTTCCATCCCTGCCCAGCACCTAGATGATTGCTGGCAGGAGGGGATGGTCTCGAGTTCAGTGACTTGAGCCTTCCTCGGGCTGAGTACCTTGTGTAGCAAACAAGCTGCAGAAACTAAGAATCCTGCCACCATTTTCCCCCCTTCACTACTGCAGGGGCCTCCCCATGGAGCCTGTCCTTCCCAATCTCTGCAGGGAAGCCACACTAGTCCTGGACAGTCCACAACTAGCTGTTTCAGTTCACTTCTCCCAACTCTTCCATTATGCCCGCTATGTTACAAAGCCTTGCATGTTCCGGCCCTAGTTCATTCCTGTGACCAACCCGCTACCCCTGCTCTGGCTGCCTTGCTCTTCCTTAGAAACGCCCAGCTCTTTGGCACCAACAGGAACTTTATTTATCTGCCTTCAGCGCCTTCCCACATTTCTTCAGCTTAGGGTATACTTGATCCCGTACCTGGCTCGTCTCATACTTCCATTAATTTCCATGCATGCCCTGCCACACTTTGCAAACGGCAACTGATCTGTGTTGATACAATAAGTACACCTGGCCCTCCCAGCCAAAACTCAGCTGGGATTGTACCACTGACTTATCTGTAATCAAACGTAAGGTTCCTTAGCTTCTCCCATCTAAGAGGGCCATCATCACAAATTTTGCGGTCACAGTTCTCTTGGTTTCCTGCATCATTTTGTCTTTGTATATTCTTAAATAGTTGGGCTTTTTAGCTTAGTTCTTTATAAGGTAGTTTTAAAAATCATGCAATATGTGGTCTTCACACTCAACTTTTCAGTTACGCTTATATCATTAAGAATTAATAATGTTGTTATGAGTGGTTTAGCCTATTTTTTAACTGTGTAGATGTGTGTACGCATGTTTATGTGGGGGGGAGGTGGGCATACCTGTATGTAGAGGCCAGAGGTTGACCTTGGTGCTTTCCTCACCCTCTCCACCATATGACTTAAGACAGTCTTTCCATTTGCCAATTCAGCTTCACTGGTTGGCCAGAAAACTCCCAGAGACCTTCTTCCCTACTTGCTCCGTTTTAGGATTATGGATATACATGGCCACGCCCAGTGTTTTTACATAGGTGCTAGACCCACACTCAAGTCCTTGTGTTAGCACGGTAGTACAACTGGGCCATCTCACCAGTACCGTACATGCTTTTGATGGCTGTCTGACATTCCTCCACATGGCAACACCAGGCTGCTCCAACCACTCGCTAGCAGCCGGCAGTAAAGTTCCTTCCATGACTCTGTTTACTGGAAACCAGACTGTGGTGTGTCTTTGCACGCATGTCATTCACTGAAAATGTGCCCATTTGCTCAAGAGTTGGAGCACGGATGGGGCATATGATCAAAATGCTATATGGTAACCTACTGGCTTCCAAAGTTGTGTGTCCCTGCAGCAAGGTGCGAAGACCTTTTGGACCCACTCATTCTTTTCAGTGTCTTAATACTTTTGATCTGGGGCCAACCAAATACTTACAAAAGGAACCTCTGTCTAGCCTTGACTTTTCCTTCCACTTGTTAGAGGTAATTACCACCACTGTTTATACTGACTAATTCGTATTCTAAATTTTTCAAGGTTTCTCTCGCCATTCTCCAAATGGAAATAACTTTTAGTTTGGCTTTTGTGGCTCATGTTGCTTTTGTTTTGCTTTGCTTTCAGACAAAGGGCTTTATGGACCCCAGGCTGGCCTAACCATGAATTCATGATCCTCCTGCCTTTCTCTCTCAAGCGCTGTAATTACAGGACTTGACGGACTTTGGGTGTGTAGGAAAACACTTTACCAACTGGGCTGCACCCCAGTCCACACCACAGAGCTAAGTGTCCTGTTACTTTTTCTTTATGGGTCTCTCACTATCTAGTGTTAGTGGACTTGTTCACTGATTGTGATCTGTTGCCCTTGACGAGAATACAAAGATCTAGGTGGCCTTGTTCACTCTTCTGCCCCCAGTGGCTAGAACAGCATGGACAGGTGAGTATGTGAGGGGCAGAGTCACATGATGCACTAAGAATGTGCGAGAGTGTTGTTCTGGGACCAGATATGCTCAGTTTCAACCTTGGCTTCTCCATTTACTCTGATCATGATCAAATGACTTAACATGTCTATTCCCAAGTCGCTTCATCTGGGACAAGAAGTACTTTGTGTCATGTCCTCAGAGCTTTAACATTTGAGTCAGTATGCATAAAGTTTTTAGAGTAATGCAGGTATAGCCAGTGCTTCGTAAATGCAGTCATTATGAAGGGGCAAGCGCCACCATTACCTTTCCCTGGCTTGAGCATAAAGGGCTCAAACTAGCTTGGGTCTTAAGAGTACCCTACTTCCCCTCAAGTTTAGCATCCACCTAGTCTTGCAGGTTCCGGTTCCCATAGCCAAGAGAAGGAGGTTGAGAAGCATAGACGTGTACTTTATAGTCCAGAAAATCATCCTGTCACCGAGACGCTGAAGAAGCTGAACTGGGTGGGTGTCCCCCGTTTTAAATAAGTGAGTGTCTCATAAGCCATCCCCCCCATACTCCCAACAAGGCATCACACACAAAACCACAACACTCTTCCCACCCTCTTCTTATTTCGTCTCCTATTTTTCAAAGAGAAGGCAGGTAAGTTAGGAAGATAATAACGCACAAGACAAGGAAAGAGAGGAACAGAAAAATAAAATGAGAAAGAAGGGATGGAAGTGCAAAAGGAGGGGGGAATAATTTCAAGCCAGCCATGGCATTGACCTTCTAATGTAAACAGTAAAATGCCAAAATTAGAGAGCCCAAGGAAATCCCGCCCAAACCCCCACAAGGCAATGCTTTCACTCAGGGATGTGGGGAGGCTAGGCAAAAGCTATGTGGGAAAAGTCTCGGTGAATGACCAGAGGCCTGGGTCAGGCAGGAAAGGCAAACCTCTGGGGGATGCTGGCCCCATTAAAACTGTAGTCCCCAGCATGTCACCTTAGTCCAGGGCTTACCTCAGTCTGTAACCAGGAATCCAGCTCCATTTGAAGCATCCCTTGCCTCAAAGTGGTAAGCTTGGCCTTGGTTAAACACGCCAGGGGGCCCTGCCCCAGTGCATTTCCACTGAGATTCCCAGCCGATTCCTCAGGAGGAACTGTTTCCATTTGAGATGGACCGGGGATCCTGGCCAGGACCAGCTGCCCCGCAGAGCCAGAGCCAAATTCCGTGACAGCTTGCAGAGAGGATGCCAAGGGGCTGCAGGGAGCCCCTGGGGGTGGGCAGCGAGCCGGGGGCGCGGCTGGGACCAGCCAGGCCCCGGCTGCCCACTCGTGAAGGTCTAAGTCCACACCTTTGGGAACTGGCTTCTGCCTGCTTGTCCCTGCTCCAGCACGACAGTGCTGAAATTGCGCGGGCGCCCCAAGATGCCCCTCCACCACTGGGGGACTTCCTCCTTCCCGCGTCCTCGGCGGGCGGGAGAGCACTGGTGGGCGGGGGACCCCGACCGGTCAGGGTTGTCGCCGACCTTGAGGCTACCGTGGGCTGTGCGTGCGCCAAAAATAAAACTCGGGCGCGCGCACGCGCGCGCACACACACATACACACACACACACACACACACACACACACACACACACACAGAGGAATGCATTCATAACCTATACTTGGCACTTCATTCCCAGGAAAGCTACCCTTAAACAGCATAAAACACAGGAGAGGAGGGAACCCTGTGCTGGAGACATCTTGCCCAAGACCAAATTTGGGATGATTTTTATTTTAAGGTTTGGATCGAACATTCTCAGAAAATAAAAGGACCCAGGACAAATTCCAATGCTCTCTTCATGTGCGGGCTAGAGAAATTGGAACCTAGCTGCAGGTGTGATCACTTAGGCTTGGAGAGAGGGAGGAATCACTGAGGCAGGGACTTTCCCTACTCTGGGTTTGCTGCAAGCCCCGGAGCCGCAGGGGTTAAGGCGGCGCAGCACGCCTGCAGGCTTTCCCAAGCAGAGAGCTAGCGCGGGCGGGGGCGCGCAGGGGAGAGCCGGGGATCTCCCGCCCGCTGGGCTCCTGGGGCGCTTCCCTCACCGTGCTATTTATAGCTCGGCTTCCAGCTGCTGCAGGGAGCTCACCCCGCCAGGGCTTGTGGAGCTGTGGGAGCCCTTCAGAAGCAAAGAATTTTCATAAATTCTCTGAATGACAAAGATGTCTCTTGATTGTCGCCTTTCAGTCCCGCCACTATATATCCATAAATATTTCAAGTTGAAGTGTCTCTCTCTCTCTCTCTCTCTCTCTCTCTCTCTCTCTCTCTCTCTCTCTCTCACACACACACACACACACACACACACAAACACACTGTGTGTGTGAAAGCATTTACAACAATTTATGAATGCAACCAGGCAGCTTGTTATTGTGAATTGTGGGAGTTCCCTTTGTTATCAGTTGCTTGATTTAAAAAATAAATAAATAAAATAAAGACAATTCTCAGTTGGTGTTGGTTTAAAGGCCCATTTTATATTTTCTGCAACACTCAAGCTATCTGCAAGTTGATTTCACAATCATGTGTCCAATAAAAAGATTGCAACAAATTCAAGAGCACTGAAAAAAAATCATATCCCTTGTCCTCTGACTGCCTGCTGTGTAAGGGCTCAGACCTCTCTGTTTGTGAGCACAGGGGGCTGGTGGTATCTGGCAAACAAAAACATCAGAAGGTCCGGTTAGACATGTGGATTCTCAGCTCCAGAAGACTAGGAAGGTAGAGGGTGGAGGAATTCTTCTGCCTGATTTCTGCTCAGCATAAAGTAGAGCAGACTACCAGTCTAGAAGATTCTAGACTGTTATCTTCTTACCAAGCCCCTGTCTGCAATAACTTCTACCTGAAAAGGCGTCTCTGGGATGTGCAAAGCCCTTGTGGTCCCCTGGACACTGCAGAGGATTGGGAAATGGCAAATGGCATTTGCTAAGGAGGCTGTGTCAAAGGGGACACAGACTCCAGGCGGTCCTGAGGGTGGGCAGTACTAGGCCACCTCTCTCTGCATCTCTGGGTCCTACATCTGCAGATTTTTCTTTCAGAGCTGACTTCGGTGTAGTAAAAGCTTATTATTTATTTAACTGCATTTAACCAGAATGATCCTAAACTGCAGACTCTAATTGAGTCAACTTAATTAAATTATGGGCCAGGTTAAGAAAATGTTTTCCCTCTGTATTCATTACCCCACTCTAGCAAAGAGAGAGACCAGCACCTCTCCCACCCCAACCCCCATTCTCCACCTCAACCCTGTCTGTGCTTTGGGTCTGCCAGTCAGGTTCCAGGATACATCCCTGAGATGCTACAGAAAGACTCTGCACCTTATTTTCATCCTGGCTGCTAAGAGGGAGGTGTCAATTTGCTTTACCATCCTTCTTCAGGTCCTCATTTGTCATGTGTGAATAACAGTAATAGCAGCCGCCTCATGGAGTTCTTAGGAGATTAAATGTGGACATCTGTATGAATTGCCTGGACCAGTGGCTAAAAGCTCAATAAACAGGAAATATTGTGGCTGCCCAAATATGAGTTGGATTTGATTTGGATGAATTTGAGCAAAGGGCTTTTTCAATAAAATCTATTTTACCTATGCAAATCTTCACTATAAATTAGTTTTTTTTTTTTCACCATGCTGCAGCGGATACCCCCAAAGGCATCTATGTTTAAAGGAGGCTCCTGATCATCAAGCTGCATTCCTTCTTCCACAGAAAGAAAACAGCTCTTCCGAGGGCCTTTTAAAGGTCCTTCTGCTAATCCACACACTCCACTGATACCCAGTATAGAGAATCCCCAACTGATAGTGTTGCAAGGCTATCCCAAGGAGAGCACTGTGTGATACGGACACCTCTTTAATCCTGAGACCACTCTATGATGTTTTCCTAGGAGGAGCAGTTTTTTCTATTTAATCAAAGACATAAAAGCTGGGCAGCAGTGGCGCACGCCTTTAATCCCAGCTCTCGGAAGGCAGAGGCAGCTGGATCTCTGTGAGTTCGAGGCCAGCCTGATGTACAAGAGCTAGATCCAGGACAGTTAGGGCTACACATAGAAACACTGTCTCCAAATCCTGTCTCTACCTTCCCTTTTTTAGACAGGAATTTCTGGTTTTCAGTCTGTAGCCAGGCATAGTTATATAGTCAAACTCTAAGGAACTGTACAATGCAGAGTCCTGTGGCTGTCTCCAAGAAGCCTCCCTGCTGAGGTTTTGTACCAAGGCAGAAAACAGATGTTTAGACTAATCACAATACAGCTCACATGCAAATGAAGACTTATGTTTACACCAATCACAGCCTTGTCCTCTAACACCAACTACAACAATCCCTCTACCAGGTGACCATGGGGCATGTTCCACAGAAATTCTTTCATGGCCACCAAGAATTCACTGAGGTTTATAATAGCAAAATTTCTGGAACAAATGGATTGAAGCAGTCATGACTGAGGCTGCTAGAGTCAGGTCAGCTTTATTAATCATTTAGTTTTTCTCAGTGCATCCATGAAATGTTCAAAATGGCCAGTGCTGGCATAATAGTAGTCCAGTTGGTTATTTTATTGACTATCCTTTTGCTCGAAGAAGTCAAGGCAGCAAAGACAGTCCAACAGTGGCCGAGCTCACTGTACAAAACCTGTTTAAGTTGATTAAGCCAAAATAATGGGAGGATGTGCTGTGGGACAATGGTCTTGTACCCTGAAAAGATTTGTCACTTGTATTGGTTTAATAAAACACTAATTGGCCCGTAGTCAGGCAGGGTAACCAGAATAGGAGAATACTGGGAAGAGGGAAAGTTCAGCCTGCAGTTGTCACACAGACACAAAGGAAGCAAGATAAGAATGCCTCGCTGATAAAAGTTATCAAGTCATGTGACTAACACAGAAAAGAATAATGGGTTAATGTAAGTTATAAGAGTTAATAAGAAGCCTGAACTAATAGGCCAACCAGTTTATGTAGACTTCTGTGTGTTTTTTTGGGACTGAACAGCTAAGGAACCGGGCCAGAAAACTTCTGTCAACAAGGGTGCCTGCCCTATACAATAAGAGAAAAAATTATAATACCTAAGCCATCCCAGAGTTTGGGGGTGTTGTGAGGGTCTGCCTCTTTGTGTGGGTGTGCCTGTATGCTTCTTCAGTTTTAATGAGGCATGCTGCCTTTCCTACTGCTTTTTAATTCCATAATTGGTGAAGAAAATAGCAGTCAAGACTCTTAGACAGTAACTTAAACACAGCCTCTTTACTTTCAATCCTCAAGGAGATTTTGTTTGTTGCTTTGTTTTTAAATTTGTGCTTCATGTGTGCAAGTGCTTTGCCTGGATACATGTGATGTGCTCCTTGTGTGTCTGGTGCCAATGGAGACCAGAAGAGAGCACTGGATTCCTTGGAAGTGAAGTTACAGATAGTTGTTAGACAACATGTGGATACTGGGAAGAAGAACGGTGCTCTTACCTGTCATAATTTAGGGGCTGAAGTTACAAAGTCATGAGCAGCCAGTAGCAGAATCCCCTGAGGTATCCATAGGGGAGGTCATTTGGAGGTCATTTATGCTTGTTAAAGTAAAATTTTCTGGCAGTATGGCACATTAAGTTGAGGTAAGGCCAAGCTCCTCCCCCTGTATCGAGGCTGCACAAGGAAATCCAGCATAAGAAACAGGTTCCCAAAAGTCAGCTAAGATCCAGGAACAGGAGCCTGACAAACAAACCAAGCTACACAAAAGTCATGGGAGTTAGGGGAGGGTAGGAATGGGAGGAGAAGAGGGAGGAGAAAGTGTGGTCAGTATGTAAAATAAAGGAAAAATGTTAGTAGAAAAGAAAGAAGGGAAAACAAAACAAAATAACAAACAAACCAAAACCCAAAATAAAGTAGTAGAGGTTGGAGAAAGAATTCTTGAAGATGAAGTTGTGGCAAACTCTCAACAAACAAATCTCCAAAGAATGAAAGACACCTAAAGGAATGTTCAACATCCTTAGCCATCAGAGAAATAATTCTGAGATTCCATCTTACACCTGTCAGAATGGCCAAGATCAAAAACACTAATGACTTCCTATGCTCCATTGCTGGTGGGAGTACAAATTTGTACAGCTGCTTTGAATATAAGTATGGTGATTTCTCAGAAAATTAGGAATCAATCTACCTCAAGTTTCAGCAATACCATTGTTGGGTATATACCCAAAATTATTTCAATCACACCACAAGAACATGTGCCCAACTATGTTCATAGCAAATTATTCATAATAGCCAGAATCTGAAAACAACCTAGATTACTCTCAAACAAAGAACAGATAAAGAAAATATGGCACATTTACACAATGGAATACTATTCAGTGGTTAAAAACATAATAACATCTTGAAATTTGCAGGCAAATGGAGGGATCTAGAAAAAACATATTGAGTAAGGTAATCCAGACACAGAAAGACAAATATAATATGTACTCACTCATAAGTGGCTTTTTGACATAAAGAAAAGCCAGCCTACAGTCCATAATCACAGAGAACCTAGACAACAAAGAGCACCCTACGAGAGACATTACATAGATCTAATGTACATGGGTAGTAGAAAAAGACAAGATCTCTGGAGTAAAATGGGAGTAAAATGGGATCACAGGAGAGGGTAGAAGGGGTAGGGAGAAAGGAAGTGGAGTGGAAAAAAATGTATGGGCAATAAAAACAATTTGAAAATAATTAAAGAAGCTAACAGCTAAGGTTACAACATTCTTTGCAGCTGGAGTGTAGTATCTGCAAGGGATCTATGAAGGGTTCAAAGAAACTGGCAAGCAATCAATGTCCAGACAACTGATGGTCAAGACAGGAGCTTTTCAGCTGACTTACACTCCCTTACACAAGGCAACCAGGCATGCAGGAAGGGACTGCTAGCTTCTTTAGCAGTCCTTCCTGGGGCCAATTGGTGGCTCTCAACAGTTGTGTTCATTCAGAGGGACAGTAAACATTAAAAGCTCCCTACACCAGAGATGTTAACATTAACATTCTTAGCAGTGCTTAACAGTGCTTAACTGTTAGCCAAACCCCCACAGGGAGATTTGGGTCATTGATTCCAAACAAGAATTTAGGGTCCAGTGTGGCAAATCAGCATTTTCTAAGCATTTTCTAATAGCTTAGGAAACTTTGCTTTAAAAAGAATGAAGAATCCACAAGCAAGCAGAATTGCCAGACTCAAGTAGATCGAAATTCTATCATATAGTTAAGATAGCAGTACTGAAAAATGAACTTAGAATCCTCGAGTATTTAAAACCTAAAACCAGACATGCTCATTCAAATTCCTACATGCAGGAAGTGGATAAATAGTGTACACAGTCTTCAGTAATAGCATGTGCCTCAATGCCTTTCAGATCTGACTAAATGCCTACTGATAAGGAAGCATCCCTGGAAGGACACAGCTAAGGGCTAGGAGGCAATAGCACTCCTCCTGGGAATAGTCTAGTACCCAACAAAGAAGTCCTCACTCCCAGTGTGTATGGTCTTCTGCATATCTGCCAGTGGACTTCAGGAATCATATGCACTGTAACTCACATTGGCCCTTCACTTTCCCCCATCATAGTCAGGGCTGTACACCTGTGCATCCACAAAGTAGGGTTCGCCTATGCTGCTATAAATGGCCACAAGAATTTCATTTTGAAGACTGTTACTCTGAGTGAGTACCGTGCATTTTCCTTATTCATCAGCTTACACACACTGTGGTTGGTTCCATCTCCTGGTCATTTTGTACAGTGACACAGTCAACATACCTCTTCTGCACATTGATTTCATTTTCTTGGGGTATAAACTCAGAATGGGCTTTACTCCATAGTTCTTTGGACTATCATGCCTGAATCAGATAGTCACTATATGTTATCCCTGAGAGAGATGATACATTATAATATTCAGAGAGTCTAGGCTTCCACCTTAATGCTATGATTGAATGAGAACTCAGGGTGAGGAAGGATGACTATAAAGATGGTGCCCAGAATAAACTGTATATATGATGATCAGGATAATGGTCTGTGGTAGATATTAACAGTGGGTAAGAGCATTTAATCATCTTTTACTTCTACAAGTCTAGAGGGCTACAATACTCCACCTTCACTTGAAAGTAAGAAGGCTGAGTAGAAGTGACACAAGTTGTGACTCTGAGGCAGACACATTTAGTTTGATGGAAAGACTTCTTAATCTTTCCACCTCTGCTAATCAACTCCCTAAGCAAATCAACTCCTGCTCCAAACAGTCCTAGGTCCTCTTGCTTAAATGTATTGGAGGAGGCTGCTCATTCATTCTCAGCTGCTCAGACCTGGAATAATTACACAAAACTGTACTAACTGTATTAACTGCTTGGCCAATCACTTAAGTGAACTGCTAGCTAGCTCTTACATCTTAAGTTGACCCATTTCTATTATTTTATATTTTACCACAAGGCTCATGGTATACCAGCAAAGTTTCAGCAGGCTCCAGCGAAGGTGCCTATCTCCTGTGGTGGCTACATGGTTTCCCACTGACTCTGTCTACTCTCTGTATATATCTTTTCCAGCCTGGCTATATTCTATTAAGCCATTGATTGGAAGCAGCTTCTTTATTCATAACCAATAAAAGCAACACATATACAGAAGTACTTTCCACACCACAGGGGTGTCCTAACAAAATCCTCAAAACAATGTAGGCTATTACCGTGGACTTGGTTACTTCTCAGAACATGAAGGTAACCATGATTTGTCACTAACAACATAGATAATTCATAGAGTCTTAAAATCAGTAAATTGTACCTTTCGCATGTATTCAAAATCCAAACTTGGGAAAATAACACCATTTTAAGATGTTAGTTCAACTGGGATTGAACTAACATCTTTGCTTACTACTCTTCCCCATAGAGGTGTCAGGTTCCTGTTTTGTATATCATAGATTAGTTAGCACTGCCTAGAATTTTATGTGAATGAAATCATACAGCAAGCTTCTTTTGGAAAGGGGTCTCTTTTCTGTATGGTTAGAGCAATTATTCTGAGATGTCTTGATATTATTGCATACATCAATACTTTACCACTCTTTACTACCCAAAAATTCCTTTATATAAATATGATATGGGTTATTTATCTATTTATTTATCTATTGATGGGTATTTCATTTATTTCCATATTTTTAGATTATATTGAAACATCTTTGAGTATTCATATTCATGTTTTTGGACACACATATGCCTGCAGCTTTCTTTGTAAGTGGTCAGGAAGGTAACAGCTAGGTCTGTGCTACATGTATGTGTGGTGGCGTAGGAAACTTGTGCAATTGGTTTTCCAAAGTGATTCTACCACTTTACATTTCCACCAGGAGTGTGTGAATGTTTTGGCACTTCCCTCTCACTTGGTATACTCAATCTAATTTTAAACCCATAGCTACAGGGTGGCATGTTACCATCATTCCAATGTGCACCTCCCTAATAACTACTGTGTTGAACATGTTGAAATTTTGTTTGTCATTTATTTTCTTTGGTGAAATGCCTATCTAAATATCTTGACATTTTGTTATGTTCTTGTATTGTTAATTGTGGCTTACAAGAATTATTTATATATCCCAAATTAGTTCTTTTTAAAAATTGTAAACACTCCCTCCTAGTCTTAATGTAACCTCCAGTTACATTAAGGTTAAATTGATTTTTTAAAAATTTATATGTACAATATATGACATGACATTTTTTGACATTTTTAATATGCAGTGCAATGATTAAATAAAGCTAATTAATGTATCTAGTACCTTCCATACTTTGCTTTCTTTGTGGTAAGAACATTTAGGATATCTTTCTTAGCAGTTTCTAAGTTTATAATATTCTTCTCCACAGTTTGATGGCTCTCTATAACTCACCTGACCTTCCTAAGTAAAGCTTGATGTGCTCCAACCACTGCATCCTTTACCACGCTAGCCCCATCACCCCTCCTGAAGCCCAGGGCTGCATTCTCTGCTTCTGTGAGGCGTCTTCTTTGTTCGGCATGCACATGCAGATGAATGTATATAGTACTCATCTTACTTAGCACATTTGGTAGTTGGTCTACATTGCTGTAAATAACCACAGACCTTCAGTGTAAAGACCTTCACTCCGTGAATTCATAGGGCATTCCCCTTACTAATCAATCCACACACTGTGATGGATTCCGTATCCTGGTCAATTTGAACATTCCAACAGTGAAGATACCTATTCTGCATGATGATCTCACTTTTTTTGATACAAACCCAGGAATAGGAATATTATATAATATAGAAATGCTATTTTTGATTTTTTAAAGAAATCATCATACTATTCTCAATAATGGCTGCCTAAATTCATATTTCCAGAAGAATTTTTTTTCAAGAGTTCCCTTTCAACACATAATATCTAATGCCTACTTTCAATCTTGATTGTACAAAGGTATGTTAGTTTTATGTATCCTAGCTTAATTTTACTTTTGTTGTCTGTAATTTACAATAACCTTTAGTATTTAGATTGTAGGTTATGACCATTTTCTTCTTTAAAGGTTTTACATTATTTATGAGTCATTCCCATTTCCTGAGCACAGTCATTTTAATTAAAACACAATTAGCACTTTAAGAAATGCTGTGTGGGTTAGTCAGGGCTTTCTAAAGGAGCAGAACCAATGGGACGGATATATATGGGATATATCAGATCAGCCTGCAGGACATGTTCTGAAGAGCCAAACAATGGCTGTCTCACACTGGAGACCCGGAAAAAAAATCTATTAGTCGTCCGGTTCATGAGGCTGACTGAACTGAAACTTTAGAGCATTCCTGGAGTGTTGCTGGTCTTCTGTCTACATTGGAAACCCCAAAAATTCCTAGTGTCAGTGAAGCAATGCCTCAGCACCAGGATAGATTAACTTTCCAGTAAGAGTGAGGGCAAACAGGCAAAGAACAAAGTATTCTTCTTCCATGTCTCTTTATGTTGGCTACCATCAGAAGGTGTGGACCAGATTTAGGGTGGGTCTTTCTGCTTTGAATAACCTGATCAATATCAACAGAGCCCAGAGGCTTGGGTTTTTAGTTGATTCCAAATGCAGTCAAGTTGACCAAAATGTATTATCTATCATACTACATATGCCTGCTAGCTACAGATTTCATTTTTCCTAGAGAACATGGGATAATTTGAGATTCACAAAGTATTTGTCTGTGTTGGAGATGGGGCACTATTCTATGCTATAAGTATTTTCATTAAACTGATTAATTTGAAAGCAAAAGGAAGAAGTCTATAGTAAAAAAATTGAAGACCTCTTCTTACTAAATTATTTAATGTTTATTAGATACAGGCCTTCTCAGTTTATAGCTCTTAATGAATGGATGCACAATAGTAATTCTTGGTGAAATTAGTGAGTTTACTACTGTACATAAAAACAGTCAAGCAAAAATTATATCGACTACCTTTTGTCCTCTTTAGCCACTCACTCACCAAGCCAGGTGTATCACTTTCACAGATTCATTTAACATTTTTCTCATTCTTCCATTATCTTTCTA
>NC_022020.1:33107472-33113742 GCF_000317375.1 Microtus ochrogaster | reverse complement strand
TGTGTGTGTGTGTGTGTGTGTGTCTCCATCTCTGTGACCCCTGCTGAGAACACTATTTATGCATGCTCTGTAAATCACCAGCGCACCAAGTCTTCCCCAACAGTAAGAACCTGTAGAGTTACTGCAAACTCAAGGCAATGGCATCTTCCTGAGCAGAACAGTAATGATAGATAGTCTATAGCTGACTGACTCTTGGAAGTGCTACCAGGCCTGGCTCTTCTAGTCCCTGTTCATTATGTATTCATGAGCCAGGTTGGCTATCTTTTATTCTTCATTGTATTCAGGGAGGGAAAAAAATACACACATACCACCATTTTCTTGACTGAATGGGTGAAATAATTTAAAAGTCAATATGTTAACCTGGCAGCTTGACTAACAACTGCAAAGCTCTCTTCAGACCAATAATGAAAATAGCTTAGTCATGGTTATAGAAATTACTCATTCACTTCTTAACACCAGGTGAATGCTTATATTTATATGAAAAGAGTACTAAGACAGTCTTGCTATTCCAAAAGTCACCTTTCATTAAGTGGTCACAATTTCATCAGGGAAAGCTTGATCACCTTAGCTGCTTCCTGTGGGATGAATGCTTTTAAACTCATAAGAGATCTATTCGTCTTTACATGGGTGATTAAAACAGCAAAGGTAGCCGGGCGATGGTGGCGCACGCCTTTAATCCCAGCACTCGGGAGGCAGAGGCAGGCAGATCTCTGTGAGTTCGAGACCAGCCTGGTCTACAGAGCTAGTGCCAAGACAGGCTCCAAAGCCACAGAGAAACCCTGTCTCGAAAAAACCAAAATAAATAAATAAATAAACAAACAAACAAATAAATAAATAAATAAAACAGCAAAGGTAGCTAACTGCTCAATGGGATCAAGAACATCCTCAAAGGTAGGAAGCAAGTTGTAGCTGTCCCTTCCCAAACATTCAAAGACCTTGAATCTAATGTCTCTGCCTGGATTATTTTTTTTTTGTATTTAACTTATCAGTTTCAAATATTTTAGTTACAGCACCACAGATAAGATAGAATATGGCAATGAATAAAGAGGGAATTTGGTTTGTACCCACAAGGGAGTGCTATTGGAAACATGGTAGGCAAAAAAAGGAAAGTCCCTTATAAATTAGGCATGTTCTCTGGAAGGACAATAGCATGTCCACTATGGAAGTAGAAAGTCTAATTAACTTGTGACTAGCTACCAGCTTATCTCTCTGCAATGGTACCACACACAGACCTGGTATCGGCCTCTGCTTTTAGGTCGTTCATTCTTTATTATGGTAGCCAGATCAACCTAGATAAAGAGACAACCACTAATTGAGAAACAGAGACAGAGAGAGAGAGAGAGAGAGAGAGCTATCGAGATCATCAGGTACTTACTGCCAAGCTGAAGACCTGAGTTAGATCCATATGACCCACATGGTGGAAGTAGAGAATAAATTTGTTCTAATAGTCCTCTGACCTCCACATTTACACTATGGCATGTGAAGTGTGTGTACCACCCCTCCAAACACCCAGGCACTCTAAATAAAGAAAAAACAAATAAAACTATGCTGTTGAACGTACACATAGTCTCCATTCCAACTGTTCTCTAATGCTATAAGTTCTAGGGAAATGGGGGAAAGGGGCTAGATCAAGGAATAAGTTTCCTAACTTCTTATTGTGTTGTCAGTAGGCACCCCACCCATGTGGATGCCCCTTGGCACACACTTATAGGGGATACAAATGTCTTCATGTCCTATGTCCACTTTCAGAGAAACAGCTACATCTCTTTGTTCAGAAGTCTCCTGTTCTTTCCTAACCTGGGTGCAGGAGAATGTGTTAGCCTCTGCCTATGAATCAGTGCAGACTGGGACCTTAGATCTCTATCTGCCTTTGACTGGACAGTCAGATACACGATCCTGTGTTCTGCTTCCATCCCTGACCATCCTCTGCAGCACACCCAGTGAGATAATAGTGTTGGGATGTTTCTCCTAGCTGATGAGCGAAAATGCTAGGAACAGGGCGGTGCTTGGCTCTCATCCTTTAGGTGGCCTAGGAACAGTCATGATGTCTTAGGGATTTGTTGAGGAGAGAAAGCAAAGGTTAGAGAGATTAGACCCAACCCCAGGCCTTCCATCCCTTCTCTATGAATTGAAGAGGGTCAGAGAAGAACTGTGAAAAGCTATGCTATGACTGAACAGTCATAAAATATTACTTTCTATCTATTGACCATGAGATTAGGAATGCACATTCTAAAAAAATTTGGTATAAGCTGTTATCTACAACAACAACAACAAAAGACTCAGCAGGCTATAGTTATAGATTTGTGCATACATATGTAGACACAGGCATACATATAACTCTATGTAGGTAATGATAACAATCAAAGAAAAGAAACTATTCATTTGAGAGTGGGGGCAAGAGAGAGTACCTGGGAATGTCTAGAGTGAGGGACAGGAAAAGGAAGAGTGGTATAGTTCTATTTCATTTTAAAATGTATATTTAAAAAGAATTTTAAAAGGTGCGTTCTTACCTAAGCCCAAATGAATGCTAGGTGGACATTTGCAAAAACATCAACTCTTTCTTACTACACACAGTCTTACTGACCCCCTGCCCTGCTCACCCCAATAATCTAGAGGTTAAAATTTAAAAGAATGAAAACGCTGCTCATTTCTGAGTCTTATTGCCATCATTCTGACAAAGTGTGCTTCCTTGTTACAATGCACTCATTTCTCAATAGTGTACTCTATATTTTGCTTCTGAAATTTGCCTTAGACGTAAGAAAATTGAGTTTCCAACTGCTTCACCTCTTTGAAATGATATAGTTCCACTGCTATAAATAACCAGCATTTTGTTGCTATCAACAGGAATCTATAAGGAATTTAGTCTAAATGGTCACCTGCAAAGAGGGATGCCAGAGTGTTTTCTGCAAGGTAAGAAATGAGCTAGGTGACCCAGCCAGCCCAGATGACAAGACACAAAAGCCCACATCCATCACATCAATGTACCCCTGCTATTTCATGTTCATGTCATTGACTCAAACAGCAGTACCTAAACTAGCAGCTATGAGTTGTTAAGGTACTGCAAGACAAGAAATCCAGTTAAGATGCAATAATAATTGGAACCAGAAGGAATGATATTAAGACCAAGGGTCCCTCTGTCTATTATCATTTTTTTTTTAGAAGCAGAAGAAAGAGCAAGAGTGACACTTGGTGGCCATTACAAGACAGCACAAAAGACTGAGCAATGCTCTTCCCCATCAACATTGTTCTGGAGATGTGAGGATAAGAAAAGAAGTGCATTGTTCATTAAAAATATATAAATAAAAATAAGCAAGGCCAGTGTTTGTAGCAATAGCTTCGAGTATCACCCTTGCTCTCTGATTAGTACCATAATAAGAGATGTGACACAATATGGCAGATGTTCGGAAGGGGCATAAGCTAGTAAATTCAAAGGACTTTTCAGAAGAAATGAAGTCACTGAAATGCTAACTCATGTAAGTACTTAGTTTGGCAAAACTTTATGATGAGCACTGTGATATTTATTCTTGGTTGTCGACTTTATTAAAACCCAAATGTCTGAGTACATCTGCGAGGGAGACTCTTGACTAAATCATTTGAAATGGGAAGTCCCATTTTAAATCCAGATCTTTTGAAGTGGGAAGATCCAGCTTACATTTGGGACATGCCTTTTGGTGACAGCCTATATTAAAGACGTGGAAGAAGGAAACACTTAATCTTTAGCTGCTTCTCTCTCTTGCAGGTAAATAGAGACTACTATTAGAGACTATGTCTTTGCAATTCCAATGTATACTGAAGATCACCAAAGACATCCAGCCTCATGAACTAAGCAACTAGTGGACTTTTAAACTTTCTGTTAATAGGCATACATTGTTGGATGAGCTGGAACACAGCCTGTGAGTCACTCTGATAATCATATATATTTATATTGTATGAGTGCATGCACCTGTACAAATACAGATGTATTTGTTTATATTCATTCTATCAGTTCTCTTCCTCTAGAGAAACCTGGCTACTATGGCACCACCTTTAAGTGCAGCCATACTCAAAATGCACAGAACCTGGTCATGGTTCTCTAAAAGGAAATATTCCTAACCTTTGTTTAAATCCAAATTCCTCCTATGAAGATATTTCAGCACAACCCAATTTATTTCCAGCCATGAATATGTTTTTAGCTGTATTTTACCAATAAATATCTGAACAAGGAAAGTGCTGAAGCCAAAGCAGTTACTCAGTGAATGTACCCATAAACAGATGGAAAAGGTTCAAGCAAGAGGAAATCAGAATGATTTGTAAACATACTTAACACAGGTATTTTTTTCTGCAGTATGAGTCACCAAGGTATAGTAACAGGTAGGTAAGTATCTGTGGCTAAGGTATTATATAGACAGGCCCTGGAAACGATTTTAAGCCTTGTCTATAGAGTGGGTTCATCCAAAAAGTTTTAATATGCCTTTATGCAGTCACTACCAGATAATTAAAAAAAATCTCTGAGACAAGGTCTCAAGTATGCAATTTATCTGAAGGTCACAGTTAACTCTAATGTGACTCTGTAGGTGAGCACTCATGTGTCAGAAGGGTATTCCCAAATCTCCAGATTTCCTCAAACTCCTAAAAATAATCAACAACTTCAAAAGCCTTTTAATTAGATTATATTTCTTGATTGACAGTTACTATATAATGCATCAAAATGAGCAACTAAAAAATTCCTCAACTCAGTGTCTTGGCTTGAATATGAATATGTCCCCATGGGCCCATGCATTTGAATGTTTGGTTCCCACTTAGTGAATGTTTAGGAAGGATTAAGAGGTGTGAACTCATTGGAGGGCGTGTACCAATGGGGGTGGAATTTGAAGTTTAAAAATCCCGCACCAGTCCCTGTTTCACTCTTTCTCTTCTTCCTGCCTGTGGATCAGGATGTAAGCTCTTGGCTACTGCTCCGGCACCATGCTTGCCTGACTGCTGCCATGCTCTTCGCCATGATGATGATGGGCTAACCTTGTGAGACGGCAACCAAGTCTCCAGTTAAATGATTTCTTTTATAAACTGCTTTAGACGTGGTGTCTCTTCACATCCATAGAACAGATGTAACTAAGACAGACACTGGAAGCCAGGTGTGCTGTATTGCTGCGACAGGCTTGGCTGCTTGGTGGAATGTGGGTGTTGGGACTTTGGATTAGGAAGGCAGCCGGATACTTCAAATGGGTCTCAATGGACCATCCTAGTGGGATCTTGGAAGGCCATAAGTGCTGAGAGCAATGTGGACTATGGAGGCTGAGCTCCTTGGGCTTCAGAAGGGAAGAATATTAGCAAGTAGCTTATAGATCATTCTTGTGATATTTTGGCAATGAACTTGGTTGCATTTTACCTTTGTCCTAAGAATCTGCCTGAGGCTAAATGAAAGCATGTTGGACTAATGTCCTTAGAAGAGGAGATTTCAAGACAACCTAGCATAGACTGTGTCACATAGATATTAGTGACCACTCATTATATATATAAAAGGAGCAAGCAAGACAGGAAGAAAAACAAAATGAACAGTTTGAGAATCAGAAGAGTACCAGGGAAGGGAATGTTGGAGCTAAGTTCTATGATCCAGAAGATGAGAAAGAAAGTTCAAAGAAAGGCCTGATGTTAAATAGAATAAAGGGAGTGGTGTTCTCAGGGTAAGACCCCAGACAGATAATCCTTAACTCCTTTAAAAGGAAAAGGCTTGAGGGATTTTCTTTGTATGTATGTATGCATGCATGTACACGCACACACACATGCAAACATATGTCTGTCTTAACAGAAGGCATCTGTGTACTCAGGGATGCTTTGGAGTTGTCAGTTTTAACATGCAAGTTTGATTTAAGTAGGTCGAGGAAACCTCACCTCCCACACATGCAGATGCAAAAGGAAGTCACATTCTAATTACCCCTCCAGACAGCTATAAATATGCATGCTTGATACTTCACAGATACCATATGAAAATTCAACAAGTGATAGCTTTTGAAAGTGTGGCAGGGATAAGGCATCTGAACCCATATCACTGAGTGTTTTCTTCATTGATTACAAAGGGGGGAAGTGTGCAGATTCCTATAAAAGCTGATGTTCTACACTACACCATTGGAAGTATGGAATCTTGATGAAAAGTGGAAGGTTTCGCAGTTATGCTGTATCAGCCAGAACACACACAGCCTGCCTTCTTTTCATTTTTATTTTTTTTAATTTATTTATTTATTTATTAAGGATTTCTGCCTCCTCCCCGCCACCGCCTCCCATTTCCCTCCCCCT
>NC_022020.1:33094831-33095328 GCF_000317375.1 Microtus ochrogaster | reverse complement strand
CTGTCTTTGTGGTTGAGATGTGTTTCTTGCAAACAGCAGAATGTTGGATCCTGTGTTCGTATCCAATCTCTTAGCCTGTGCCTTTATATAGGTGAATTGAGACCATTAATATTAAGTGATGTTAATGACCAGTGGTTGTTTACTCCAGATATTCTTATTGTTTTTGGAAGTAGAATTTGTGTGCCTCCCTTCTTTGAGTTGTACTGGTGAAGGGTCGCTAGATGCCTCAGTTATTGTAGGCAGTGTTGGCAATGATGGATTCCTTGGCTTGCGATTTTCCTTCTATTACTTTCTTTAAGGCTGGATTCATGGCTACGTATTGTTTAAATTTGTTTTTATCCTGGAATATCTTGTTTTCTCCATTTATAGTGAACGAAAGCTTGGCTGGGTATAGTAGTCTGGGCTTGCATCCATGGTCTCTTAGCTTCTGCAGTACATCTATCCAGGCCCTTCTGGCTTTCATAGTTTCCATAGAGAAGTCAGGTGTAAGTCTGATC
>NC_022020.1:33082129-33093701 GCF_000317375.1 Microtus ochrogaster | reverse complement strand
AATGGTTCCCGCCTCCTGCGGCCTGTGTCCTCTGCTGCTGCTTGTGCCCCAGCCGGTCCCCACAGGCTGCGGGGGGCGTCCTCCGTCCGCCTCCGCGACCGGGTTCCGTCCGTCTGCCTCCAACATCCTGTCTTAATCAGTTGATAAAATATAGTGACTAGAAACTAGCAATAATTTAACTCTTGATCTTCCTTGAAACAGTGATGCTTGGTTCAACACAGTGTTCCCAGTGATTTTAAAAAACATTGCAAATAGCAAAGACCACTGATTATATATGTCACATATATGCTTAAACCTATACAGTTATAGGGAGAAAGGGAAGTCTTGAATGACTGTACATAGTTTGACAAGGATATGGCCAAGTCAAGTATTAATGCCTCAGCCCCAAGGGAGTGGCAAAACCTTCCCCAGGTAAGGTTCAGAGGGATGGCAAAGCCTTCTTCTGGTCCAAATGGAAAAGTTGAGAGTGTGCACAGAAAATGACCCCCATAGCTTTCTTCTTCTGGATGTTTACAGCCTGAAGACTAGTCTCTTTACACAGAGTACTTCAACCTAGACTAGCTAAGCTTGCTGGACTCCAGGCTGATGCAGTTATCTATCAGAGAACCCAGGCCACCTAGTTCCAGCTTTTCTGTGTACATGTATCAGTATGTTTGTCTTCTCTTCATTCTCTCACCACCCCAGTTAGATCAAGACCTAGAGCTGTGCAAAGAATAACATATAAGCAATATACATGTATACATATACATAGATATAAATGTGCATGCATTACACGTATATGGATGTGTGAGTCCATTCATTTGTTTTGATTTTTACATTTCATTTTGTGGGGAGAGTGGGTGGGTGCATGCATCCCTCATGTGCATATCACGGTCAGAGGCCAACCCTCAGGAGTCAGTCCTCTCTTCCAACTGTGAGGGTTTCAGGAACCGAATTCAGGTCATCAAGCTTTTCAGATAAAGTACCTTTCCCCAAAAGACACCTCAGTGGACTGAGTATGTGCGTTTGTGCAGGTAAAGTACTCTGACCCAACAATCTGTGTGAAATGATGAAAATAGGAAATATTTGCGGAATCAACATAATGTGCCACGTGGGGAACCCTACTCCTGACCTCATGCGCTAGGTCCTAGGTAAGATATAGATATGCTAAAATAATTGTATAAAATTACCTTATGGATTGGGAGATGGTTCAAGGAGTAAAGACACTTGCCATGGGAGTCTGACAACCCATGAGAGAAAGCTGAATCTGGTTGCATGCGTATGTAATCTCTACATTCCTGGAACAAAATGGGAAGCAGAGACAGGAGGATTGCTCAGAAGCTTGTAGAACATCTAGCCTATACCACACAGTCAAAGACAGAAATACTGAGAGGCCCAGCTTCAACAACACAGAAGGAGAGAACTCCAACGCCCCTACATTTAAACTACCTACAGACTTACTTAAGTTGCCGAGGAAATATAAATAAACCTCATGTTCAGACTTGGGTCCCCATTAATGATAGATCTAATTATGGATATGAAAACATTGCACAATGTGGACAATAAGTCTGAAATCAGAAAATAAGAGATTCTTCTTTCCCCCTTTCTGCCATCTTTCATGCCAGACTTTGGCTCTGTTGGTAAGAGAAAAAAATCCATTCCATAATAGTCAGGAATCTAATAAGTGTACCATCCAAAAGACACAGAGTTACTGGACATTAAGCAAATATTAAGCCACCAACTCTTATAATCATGATATGCCATTTGATTTATCAAGAAAGATATTTTTTGTTATTATCAATTTGCATTATCTTTTTTAATTAAATGTATATATATGTAATTATGACAATATAAACAAATTATTTAAAGTCTTAATATGATGAAAAGTTTTTGGAAGATATAATATATTTGAAAATTTTATGTATATATAGTCTTAATATATATTTGTATATATATTTATTTGCAATAATGTATGATAAGGTGATTAACAATAATTTAAAATTTAAGTCATATTATATTAAGAAAAAATCCTGTATGGAAGTAGGAGTGGAAATACAATTTCAAGGAAAATATAGATGTTTCAAATTATCTAATTATTACGATTTTATTTCTATATATTTTGAAGGATATTGAGCCTCAAGAAATAGATATCCAAAATACATATATTTTATTTGGTACATTAAAATGTTTGTTTTTATGTTTAGGATGTGCAATATTGGGCAGCTGGAAAGATGTTTCAACAGTTCGGAATATGTTCTGCTCCTCTACAGAGCCCAAGTTGAGTTCCCAGCACCCATGTTGGGCAGCTCACACTTGCCAGTGACTCCTGATGCCTCTGGCTCTGCAGGCACTAACACTCACATGTGCACATACACACACCACACATAGACCAAACATACACATACAAAACTAATGAAAATTAGGAAAACATTTGTAATATATGAAATTATATTTCATTTATTTAAACTCATGACAAACTATATGTCAAAAGAATACTCTGGGTCTAAAAATATGACCATGTTTTCAGGCCAGCCTGGGCTATAGAGTGGAACCCTATTTCAAAACAACAGGAGCAAAAGTTCTATAGACCACTTTGCTACACATTAAATAATCTATCATGCATGTTTTGACAAGATTCCAAATGTTGTATTTAGTTCTACACTAAAGGCATATACAAAACAAATGAGCCATATTTTAAGTCCATTTATTATTTCACACCAGCCCAGTCTGACCAGAAATATTTAAACTATTTCAGCTGCCACATTTAAAAAATAACGTTAGGAGCCAAATCCAGAATAACAAGCAGCATTTTGTACATGAAGAAGTGTATTTGATGGTTCAGATTTTAGTTCTGTTTGTAAATTGCTTTTCAGAGAAATCCACAGATGATATGCTCAATACATGCCCAGTGTTTGAAAGTTTTCGAATGTGGCATATTTTTCTATTACTTTGTCAAATACATTTTCATGCAGAAGAAATCAATAAGATTTAGCTTTCTCAAATCACATGTGAGTGCTGCATTGCCCACAGCTACACCCCATGGCTCAAAACTGTTGATTTAAAAATGCCCAAATGGCCCAACACCACAGGACAGCAGTCTACTGAAAGCATCAGGCTAGAACCTAAGGTTATTCAGATGCTGACAGAACACCTGGACAGATTTTTAGCTGGGGAAAGACTGACCAGCAAAGGGCTAAGTTAAATAATACACATTCTATATCAAAGCATCTATAACAGCCACAAAACCCTTATTGTCACATTCTAGCAAGCTAGACCTAAGCCACACAAAAAAATATTTTAGACATACTTCTATGGCACCTATATTAGTTGTTTTTCTTGTTGCTATGACAAAAGCAACTTAAATGGGGAAGGGTGTGTTTTGGTTCACAGCTGTGTTGCAGCCCATCATGGCAGGGAAGTCATGACAGCAGGAACCAGAGGCAACTACTCATAACTGTATTCCCAGTCAAGACGCAGAGAGTAAAGAATGCTTATACTTAGTGCATTTTTTCCTTAAAATTAAAACAGAGATTTACATTTATCATTGGCCCTTGATTTCTGATTATAACTCTCAGTACTGAATGAAGTGTTTATCTAATTATCTTTTAATTAATAAAAACTCAGGAGTCAGATATGGGGAAAGAACCTAAATGATCAGAGAAGCTGTGGAGAAGCCACCAGTGACCTCCTACCTCTCTTCTGTCCTCTATCCAAAAGGACTGAGATTCTCTCTCTGCCCTGCCTTACTACTTCCTGTGTCCTATCTCTCCATAGTCCTCTGAGACGCTATGATTAATTTGGATTGGCTAATGACCAAATGACTCGCTCTGCCCTCTAACCCAAAGCAAGCTTTATGGTCAGAATGAAATCAAAATATCAAGTTAACAACTGACCATGTAGATGATGTATGCTTCCTGTAAAATTCACCCTGGAAAAACAGCCCAAGGCTATGCATCCCCCAGCACATGACCTCAGCCTAGCTGTTTGACGACATTGTTTCCTCTTTACCTGTGTGGTCATGAGAAAGTCATTGCACCCTTCAGTGAAGCATGAACTCTTACTGCCAGCAGGTGCTATGAGAATTATGAGAAACCATGCACAGGAAGTCCTCAACACCAGAACGCGCACACAGAGAACACTCAATATCCATGCATTACTAGTTCACAGAGAAGGCTGATGTACCCATTTATGAACTTAAAAGAGTGGTCATTGAAATCACAACAACTTCCTGGTTGCTTGTCTTTAAAAAGTTTCCTAATATTTCTGACCCCGGTTTCCAATCTATAAATTGGAACTGAAAAAGATTAGCAGTTAATATCCAAGGATTAACTTTAAACAGAATGGTAGGAATTCGACAGGCATTCTCTTTTCGCTGAAGACAATGGAGTGTGTATAGTAGGATGATGATGTTATTCTGCTGTTTGAACCCTTTTGAGGGGCCTGCCACCCAGCCCCCAAATAAATCACATGGAGGTTTATTCTTAGTTATGCATGCCAGGCCCTAGCTTGGCTTTTTTTTTTTTTTGTCAGTTTTTCTTAATTTGCATTATCCGGTCTACCTTTTGGCTCTGGGTTTTTAACCATTCTCTTACTTCTGTGAATCTTTCTTCGTGGATTGCTGTGTAGCTAGATGGCTGGCCCCTGATGTCCTCCTCCTTCTCAGCCACTTCTCCTAACCAAACCCCTTTTCCCAGTTTTTCTCCTTCTATATACTCTCTCTGCCTGTCAGCCCCACCTCTCCTTTCTCCTGCCTCATTATTGGCCGTTCAGATCTTTATTAGACACTCAGGTGTTTTAGACAGGTACAGTAACACAGCTTCACGGAGTTAAACAAATGCAACATCAACAAAAGTAAAACACCTTAAAAGAATATTCCTAACAAATGGGGGCCATAAAAAAGGGCTCATAGTGGGTCACTCACAGCCACCTGCACATTGCATGTTCAGTTCCAGGAGACACCCTCTTCTGGACTCTGTGGACACCTGAAATCACACACACACACACACACACACACACACACACACACACACTAAATGACTAAATAAACAGATAAAATAAATAAATAGATAGATAAATAAATAAATAAAATATTTAAGTAAAAGGCAAACGAAAAGACAACAGAAGCAAATGAACTTTGATTGACAACCTCTGGAGGACCTGTGTTCTTGCACTCTTAAGGCAATGCAGCAAAAAAAGAGGACCAGTAGCTGTATCCAGGCAAAGGAATGCTGAAGGCTAGAGAAGTAAATGTGACACACAAGAGAGTATGAGAAAAAAATCGCTAGGAGTTCAAGTGTATGCCTAGGCTAGTGAGAAAGCAGCTTAGCAACCAGGGCCTGAGTCAGCCTCCCCAACGAAAACTTCTGTAGTGCAGCCTACGGACCGCAGAGGGAACCAAACTGTTTCTTTGAGTGGAATTGAGTTTCTTCTTAAACAACATATTAAGAACCATCCATATCTATATAAGAAAGCCTTATAGCTGTCATCTCTTTCCTTAGGGGAGTGAGTCTAGGACCACCATAGATTCCCTACCAACAGATTCTTATGTTTCTAAGGTGAAATGGTGCAGTACTTGCCCACAACCCACACTTTCCATTCTCTGTATGTCAGAGTGCTTCTAAATTACCTGTAAGGTCAATGCAATGGAAATGCTTTATTAATAGTTGCTAATGGACTATTTCAGAAATAATGATGAGGAAAATAATTCTGCATGGTCAGTACAGATACAAGATCTGTTTCTGAGTATTTTGCACTGGGAGTTCAATTCCATTTGTGCTTAATTAGCAGATATTAAAGATTAATTGTACTTATATTACTTGACCTCTCAAAACTGTCTCTTCCATGAGAAAAGGCACAGGTGTGGGAAGAGAGTGAATGACTTTTCAGTAATCATGCACACGGTAATGATGGCATCATCTCAGAGAATTCAAATAGAAGCTCTCTTATTTTAAATCACTAATGAAAGGATCTAGATGAACCACTAAGTTTTGACATCTTAAGGATTTTGTCCTTTGATATTTCATCTTTGTTTTTATCAAAAGCGAAAGATATATTTTTGCTTGATTAGATTTTGTTCTCATTTTGAAAGTAATTTCACATATAGCTCATAGACATGGTTGTTAAGTTGACTGTTGGAATATTACTATTTCTTTCTATAATGCAATTTCTTTGATATGGGCTTTCTATGGACATTTCATACAAGAATAGAGACCTTAACGATAGGCTGTATTATAGCTTAACAAGATTGTCACCGAGAATCAATCCAAAACAGTTTGCACTCTTGGACAACCAATCAAGCAGTTAATGGCTGAGAAAATTCTCCAGCTAATTTGCCAGATGAAGACTCAGTGGTTTAAAATTTCCCGTAACTTATCTCCAGTATCCTGTTCAGCACACTGTCACCCAAAATTCTATAAAATGACTGGTGTGCAGGAATCCTCTCTGTCCCTTTTGGGGTACCTGCTTCTTTAAAAAAAGAATATTCCCACTAGTGCCTATTTATAGTCTAGTGACAGAGCTGACAGACAATGGACAGAAGAGGCAAGCATCTGTCTGCCTGCTTGCATCCCTCACTAAGTCCTACTACGATGAGGGAGGCCACAATGCTGCCGTCCTGCAGACCCATAGAGGACAATATAAAGGAAAAACATGTCCAGGTTTACCTGACCCACTTGAATCTTCCTCCTAAGCTCAAAGTTTCATAAAAACAGTTTTCAGAAGGTACCATACAGAATATTAAATATCCTCAATAAGTCAAATTAGTCCAGAGAATAATAATGATTCTTTCCAGGTATCCTGAGGGTGACATGTCAGTAATGACTAGATAGCACTAGTCCACTGCACTAGATCTTCATGCCATATTGTTCTGTTCCCACTTTCCTTGTAGAGTTGCATAGTAAAAACCTGTGTTGTGGTCCCAATTATTCTTGGATTCTCAAGCTAACTTTCTATACGGCAGCAGGCTATTGATTGACACACATGAGCAGGATACAAAGAATGTTCTTCCAGTACAGTGCCTGTATTCACAAATGTATGTGTATGCGCATGCAAATGCAAGATACTTTGTTGAAAACAAACAGATAAAGAAGCACCAAGGTTACTCTGGTCCATGTCTCTCCAGCTCAGTAGTAGTGTTTGTACTAAAAGGATAACTCCAAAATAAGAGAACTTATTTTTAATATTAATCATTTTCCTTCACCTTTTGAAAGCAGCTGTGTAAGCTAAGGTTATGGGAGACCTTATACCAGATTACTTTGGAATGGAATTACTAAGTATAACGTGGGCTACAGAGATGGTTCAGTGATTCAAAGAGGATGCTGGTCTTGCAGAAAACCAGAGTTCAATCCAGAAGCCACAAATCTATGTTGAGTGTTTTAGACTATGACTCCAGCTCCCAAATCATCCAATATATCTTCAGACCTCCCTGAGAAAAGCCGCATATGGGTAGGGAATACACACAAACACACACACACACACACACACACACACACACACACACACACACACTTAAAAAATGAGATACTAAGAAAGGCAATTGCAAAGGAGGAAAAGATGCAGAAAAGGAAACCTGTTGACCACACATTGTCTTACTAAGTGGATTCTCTATGTGGGGTATAATATTTAAACCCCCACCCATTTGTCACTCTTCTTGTTTATTTTTCATCAGTTTCACTGCAAAAACATTTGAATTTGAAATAGTTTAACTATTGAACAACTCCCAACTGTTTAATTTTTCATTAAAACAATTTTGAAGCTTTATTTTATCCTCTCCTTTCAAGTCTCCAGATTTTATGAAGTAGAAAATCTTCTTTTTTCCCTTTTTTGTTCTTGGGATATATTTTCTCACAAGTCAAGAGAACTGTCTGTTACAGTGACGAAAAGTCGAATTTTTACTTCAGTGCTGCCACATTGATCACGTTTCCAATTCTGGCTCCCTGAGCACAGAGCAAATTAATCCTGCTCTTGAGATTGTTGGCTTGACAGGTTGGAAGAAAATACATAAGCAGTCTCCAGAGACTGTGTGCCTCACTGAGGCGGTGACTGATGGTCATTTACCAACTTCAGGATCAACTCCTTGTTGGCAAATTGATAGAATCACCTGTGACTCAGAGACTGCATTGCCCAGAATTCAAGCACTGCTTAGCATCCACTGCACAATGCATTTTCAAATGATCACATTTCAAAGTGATTTTTATTATTCTTTTTTTTTTTTTTTGCACAAAGATTGAGTTCTTGGAAAGAACTAGAGTTAAGCCTGTGTAGCCTGGTTAAGAAGCATCAGTACAAGAGAGCACACACTGTTGGAAAGAAAGAAAGACGAGCTTTGGAAATTCTCAAAGGCAGGGAAAGAACAGGTAACGTGCTTAGTAAAAAGCGTTTTTTGCTGAATGCAAACTGAGGCAGACATACTTCCAGACACTTGGCTTTCCTGAGGAGGCAAGAGAATCAAAGCATCATGCTCTGGGATAGGCAGTACATCTGGCAGGCGACCAGGACAAGCCTGAAGCCCTCAGAAGTCTTAGATATAGTTTCCGGTTTGGGTAAGACTCCTCTGGCGGTGTGGTCAGCAGAAGAAAAGAAGCATCTTTTTGCTACTCAGAGACTGTGGCTTGGATGCTATCTTTGAAGGGGAATTTACTGTTTAATGTGATCCTTCCCTGTGGACCTGAACACAGTCACAAGTCAAAGAGCCTGAAGCGTCACTACAGCAAAGGGAAGACAGCAGAAGAGATAGAAACGGAAAATAGAAAGGCTATTTTGATTTTATCTTATTATTAAAATGCATATTTAATTTATTATCTTTCTTGAATTTATGAAATTTTGCTTTTGAAATAATTTTCTCTTCTAATTTGTAATGATTGCTTGCATCTTTCTATGTCGTTTTTATTCTTCTGCTTACTTTTTCTTTCATTTATTTAACCTTGCTTTTCTTCTGTTTTCCCATACTTTCTTTTATCTCATGCATTTAGTATTTATGCATTTACCAAAAATAATATTTAACTTCATAGTATATTCTGTACCGATTTTTATCTTTTTATTTTTATGACCATTGTTAACAAACCAGCGGGCTTTAATCAAATATATATAAATATATTTCGGTATCTTACATGGTTTGATGTAATTGGTGTTACAGTAGCTTGCATGACATTGGGGATTGTTTATTTTTATTTATCCTTTGAGAATTTCACACATTTACAATAAATATTGAAACTATCTGACACAGCTGCTCTACAACTCTTCTAAGAGGTTCCCCCAGTTCAGACATCTCCAGTTCAGCTTCAAGTCCCTTTCCCCACCCCACTCACTCTCCCATGACTAAATTCAATCAGTGCTGCTGTATGTGCATGAGTGTAGGGCCAGCCACTAGAGCATGAGCAATCTCCCCCAGAACACATTGTTGAAGAAAATGACTCTTCCTCTCCCAAAGACATGTTTTATGTGCTTTTTATCTGTTGATGTCAATAGTTCATCTGCTAAAAGTGGGACAGCATGAGCCCCTCTCCCATCCATATTGATATTTTGACTAACTTACAAGTCTTATGCAGGCAACCACAGTGGTTATGAGTTTGTGATGGAATGGTCTTGTCATGCCCAGAAGGTACTGCTTTTCAGCAGTTTTCTCAACCTCCGACTCATCCAATCTTCCTTCTGACTCTTCTGCTGTAAGCCTTGGGGGAAGGGTGGCGAAGACTATAATACAGATACCCCAGTTCTGATTGAGCATTCTACAGACACGTATTCTCTACACTTTGGCTAGTTGTGTGTCTTTGTATTGACTATAATCCACTACAAATTGAAGCTTTTCTAATGAGAACTGAGGGTTGCATTAGTCTATTGATATAAGGATGCATATCTAGAAGATGGTTAATACTAAATCAATTTTCTAACTTCATTTTGTTTAAATATATACAGAGGGCTGGTATCGCTTTTAGCTTTGGGAGGAACTTTCACACGTTTTCTAAAATGGTTGTAGTAATTTACATTCCAGCCAATAATGATTAAGAAATTATTTTTTTTCCATCAGTTACTGAATGTAGGTTCTACAGTGACATTTAAGATAGTCATCAATCTGACTACAGGGTAAGTTCAGTTCAGATACCATCTCCACTATTGCTTAGGGTCATCCTTGAAAATTCCTGGGAATTTCTCTAGTGCCAGGTTTCTTGCTACTCCCATAATGGCTCCCTCAATCAAGATATCTCTTTCCTTGTTCTCCATCTCTGTCCTTTCCCATTCCAACCATCCTGTTCTGTATTAGGAGGTTGCTTGTTCGTTTCCCAGCTGCCCAGACTCCTGAGACAAACACTCAGAAACCATATTATTTGCAATACTGTTTGACCAATAGCCTAAGCATATTTCTGGTGAACTCTCATATCTTAAACTAACTCACCTCCATTAATCTGTGTATCATCATATGGCTGTGGCTCACCAGCAAAGTTTCAGCATGTCTGTCTCTGGTGGTGGCTCCATGGATTCTCCTCAATTCTGCCTTCTTTTTCCCAGCATTCAGTTTAGTTTTCCCTGCCTACCTCCATTCTGCCCTGCTACAGGTTCAATCCAACTTACTTACTCAATACTAGTAATCATAGCATACAGAGGAGAATCCCACATCATCTCCCCTTTTTTGTCTAAATGAAAAGGAAGATTTTAACTTTAACATAATAAAATTACATATAACAAAACAGGTATCAAGCAAGAATTACAATTACAATATTTATATCTACTTTATCTTTTATCATAACTAAGAAAAACTATAATTATAACTATTCTTCAACTCCATCAAAGACTCTAGAAGGATATGATATTACCTAAATAAACAGGAAGTACATCGTAAGCAACTTCCAAAACTCTAAAAATGACAGAGACATTTGCTGCCTGGACAGTCACCAAAACTTCTTCTGTAATACTGTAGCATCCATCTTTAGCCTACAGGCCCATAGTATCCAGCAGTCTTTTCTACAAAGCAGGAAATGTCAAAAATAGTTCTACCTATATTGGGAGTTTGTCAGTAACATTTTTCTGTGTTCTGCAGAATATCTAGCAGACTCTTTTAAGAAACAGAAGACCTAAAGATCATTTCACCTTTAGGCAGGTTTAGCAGTCATTTCACTGTGGGTCCTGAATATCCAGTTTGTCAAGCAGTCCAGGAATGATCAGTCTCCTGCCCAAATGGCCAACAAACACTATAAGGAGCCTCATTAATGACCCTCATTCTCTTGAAGTAGATTGGTGTTGCCAGGAGCAGATGTGTCTTAATGTCATGAAAAGTCCTAAGTCCTTAAAACATTTTAAATGCCATATTCTGAAGGTCTCTGAAAGATTTGAAGGATACCTAACTAACTGAAATATATCTTTATATATCTAGAACACTTACCTAACATTACTACAAGCTTGACTATTATAGATGATTGTATGTTAACCTGCATTTCTTAATGTTACATTACATTTTTAAATGAGCTGTATAAACACAATACCTTAATCAAGAGCAGAAATACATATACACCGTATAACAAAATTGACCTTTAATTTGTATCAATAAAACCAGATCCATACCAATGCAAATCTCTAGAGCATATCCCCATTTAAATGTAAA
>NC_022020.1:33070866-33081864 GCF_000317375.1 Microtus ochrogaster | reverse complement strand
TCTCTGTACTTAGCTCATTCACAGTCAAAAATTCAAAGAAAACACAATAATAAACATAATCCAGACTCTCTGTGTATTTTCTATCTTTATATGGCTTATTTTTCTTATTTTTTAATCTGTGACTGTCTGTATTCTGTCCCTTTAAAGACTTTGTTCTGTTTTTTTTTAAATGATTTACTTCTTTTCCAACTTTCTATGCTCTTTTTCTTCTCTCTCCCAAGCCTATGTACAATTATCTAACACTATGACCCATTTAGAGGTCTTTTCCATCTGAATTTGTCTTTATTGTACATCTGTAATCCTTTTCAGACCAGAACTGCTTCTGAAAATGCAAAGTGCTTCATAAAAACCTAAGTGGTCACATTGCTAGGGCAAATATGGCCCTGTCTGATTGCTCCACCTAGTCCAAAATGGCAGAAGTCTGTTCACTGCCTCTGAGACTGCCAGGTAGGAGCCATACTCACCACTTCAACTCTGTTGGCCCATGCTGTCACCAAGTAACTTGCAGAATGCTGCCAATAAACCCCATTTAAATGTTCAGCCTTCTGAAAGAGCCAGAGCCTGTGCTGGCAGCATGACCCAGGAAGCTGTCATTTTCTAAACCTTGCAGCTTCTGTTTCCTGCTACTGCTGAATCAGGAAAACCTCTCTTAAAGGAGCCATGATGTTAAGCTATTTTTAACTCTCTCTCTATCTCTCTTTTTTGCCTAGAATTTCTTCCCAAACTCTCTCATGTTTTAAATGGATTTTAGTTGGCCACTTTTGTGTCAATTTGTAGCAGGAGGCCATTTGTTCATTTCCCAGGTGCCCAGACTCCAAAAATAATCACTCCGAAACCATATTATTGGCAATACTGCTTGGCCAATAGTTTAAGCATATTTTTGGAGAACTCTTATATCCTAAACTAACCCACCTCCATTAATCTGTGTATTGCCATGTGGCTGTGGCTTACTAGCAAAGTTTTGGCATGTCTGTCTCGGGTAGTGGCTCCTTGACTTCTCCTCAACTCCACCTTCTTTCTCCCAGCATTCAGTTTAGTTTTCTCTACCTACCTCTGTTCTGTCCTGCTATAGGCTCAAGCCAGCTTTCTTTATTCATTGATAGTAATCACAGCATACAGAGGAGAATCCCACATCACCATTCCCTCCAGTTCTCCCCCTCTTCTTTTCCCCTACTTCTCCCCTTCAACCTTCCCTGCTGTCCCCACCCCATATTCCCAATTTTCTCAGGAGATCTTGTCTATTTCCCCTTTCTCAGGGGATCAATGTATGTTTCTTTTAGGGTTCTCCTTGTTACTTAGCTTCTCTGGGGTCATGGACTATAAGCTCTTTATTCTTTGCTTTATAGCTAATATTCATCTATGAGTGGGTACATCCCATGCTCATCTTTCTGGGTCCTAGTTATCTCACTTAGGTTGGTTTCTTCTAGTTCCATCCATTTGCATGCAAATTTCAAGATGTCATTGTTTTTTTAACCACTGAGTAGTACTCCATTATGTTAATATACCACATTTTCTTTATCCATTCTATGGTTGAGAGGCATCTAGGTTGTTTCCAGGTTCTAGCTATTACAAATATTGTTATAAGCATAGTTGAATAAATGTCCTTGTAGTATGGTTGAACATCCTTTGGGCATATTGTTGGGTCTTGTGGTAGGTTGATTCCCAATTTTCTGAGAAACCATGATACTGATTTCCAGAGTGGTTGTGCAAGTTTGCTCTCCCACCAGCAATGGAAGAGTATTCCCCTTACTTTGCATCCTCTCCACCATAAGCTGTTTTTGGTGTTTTTGATCTTTGTCATTCTGTCAGGTGTAAGATGGTATCTCAGAGTTGTTTTAATTTGCATTTCCTTGTTGGCTAAGGGTGTTGATCATTTCCTTAAGCGTCTTTCGGCTATTTGAAATTGTTCTGTTGAAAAATCTATGTTTAGATGTATTCCCCATTTTTAATTGGATTATTTGGTATTTTGGTATCTAGTTTCTTGAGTTCTTTATATATTTTGAATATCAGCCCTCTTTTTGATATAGGGTTGGTGAATATCTTTACCCATTCAGTAGGCTGCCATTTTGTCTTATTGACTGTGTCCTTTGCTTTATAGAAGCTTCTCAATTTCAGGAAGTCCCATTTATTTATTGTTGTTCTCGGTGTCTGTGCTACTGGGGTTATATTTAGAAAGCAGTCTCCTGTGCCCTCTCAGTGAGACCAGGATTTATTCCTATTTCTTATTCTGACTCTTTGAAACCCATTCTCTCAGCAGGGATACCTCGCTCCGCCAAAAAAAAAAAAAAAAAAAGAGGAAAGGGCCTTGGTCCTCTCTCAAAGCAATGTACTAGACTCTGTTGACTCCACAAAGGAAATCTTACCCATTCTTAGGAGGGTGGAATAGGGGGTGAGATTGGGTAGGAGGAGGTGGAGAGAAGAAGAGGAGTGGAGGGAGTGGGAATTGGATTTGGCATGTAAAATGGGAAAAGATAGTTGTTGTTGTTGTTGTTTTTAAATACATTTAAAAATCTGATTCACCCTTGCCCTCTCCTACCTATATGTGATCTGGGGAGTTATTGAGTGTTTAGAAAGTAGCAGGCTAAGTGACAATGGCATTCTGTGATGGAACTTACAAGAAGTTATCTTTCATCATGATGTGGGTTTTTGAGTTGATGAGTCTGTTTACAAGTTACCCATGTTCTTGTAAGTAACCTTTCATTCATACTTTGTAAATAAGTCAAATAAGTTCTTTTGTTCCTCATGTTGGATTTTGACACAGGTATTTCTTTAGTCTGTCATCATTGATTTCCTTCTGGAATAAAGATATTTGTTTACATTTTTCTAGGAAAAAGAGTCAATTCAGTATCTGTGGTCTCTGCCACATTTCCTAGACTACACACTACAAGGAAATGTTGCCTCTGAAAATAAAAAAGGGAGGCGAGTGTTTTTTCCCCACATTCTTCTTAGCATTCATTATCTTTATTAATGCTTTTGATAATGACCATTTAGACTTGGGTAGGCTGGAATTTCAGTATAACTTTGATTTGCATTGCTCTGATGGAGAAATTTTTCAATTTTTTTCATATTTACTAGTCATTTGTGCTTTCTATTTGTGAAGTTTCTGGTCAGATCTCTGGCCCATGTATAGTTGATGACTATTGTTCTTTTGTTGTTCACTCTGTTCATGTAGCCAGTGTCAGACAATTGTCTGGTGGAGTGCTCAGTAAAGATTCTCTAAGGAAGTGCTCAGACTTACAGTGTCTAGTGGCAGGTCTGTTTGAGGAGTGAGCCAAACATTTAAAACACAAGGAACATTAAATGTAAAGAAGAGGAAAAGATGTCAATGAAGAGAAAATCATGGTGATTATAGGATAGAACCACTGAGGATAAAGGTTTTTTCTTTGTTGTTGTTGTTTGTTTGTTTATTTTTGGGACAGGGTTTTTCTGTATAATAGCCCTGGCTGTCCTCGAACTCACAGAGATCTGTCTCTCTGTCTACCAAGTACTAGGACTAAAGGCTTGCGTTACCACACTGGGTAAATATGAGTTCTGATAATTAAGAATTTGAAAACTAAGAATAATTATGAAGAAGATTTATACCATTTTTATAGTCAGCTGGCACATGTGTAGGAAGTGTCCCAAGAATCACCTGATTCTCACCAGTTGCTACCGTTTACCACTGCTTACAACTTCAGCATTTTAAATCTCTGTAAATTTATAATTAAATCTATTCATATTTAAATTATATTTAGCTGATTCTGGGATGATTGAAGAAATAATCCTGAGGCTGTGGCTTTATTTTACTCTAGCATTTAACCAATTACCCATTATAATTTATCATTCACTCTTCCTATGCATTTAGTTTTCTATGGATCATAAGTATATTTGATTTGTTAATGCAGTAAGTAAAAGTTTCTGGAACTTAAACTTTTGCAGGTAGAGAGGCAGCTCAGAGCTGCTGTGGACCTTGGACCACCAGATGCTTTTGGAGGAGGTAGAGAGGATGCTAGAGGATTATTCTTGGTCAGAACTGAGAATAAACTTTCACCCACTATTTAGTGAGGCTCCAATTGTTTTCAATAATAGCTAATACTGAAATAATACCTAAATTTTAATATGTCACTAGTTGGGTAAGAAGGGGTAAACTTTAAAGGCAAATCCATTAGAACATTGAACATTCAAAAGGAAATCCTAAAATTTAGGTTAACTTTGGGTGGTGAAAAATGAGGCTCTTCCTTCCCTTCTTCTTTAGTCTTACATGTATTATGTATCTAAATAAATCAGTATAATAAAATATAAACTACATTTATAAAGAGAATACACAGACATTTCCTAAAGTTCCTAAATTTAAAAAATAGAGTTAAGTTAATACAAGAGGAAACAACTAGAAATTGGGAAAATATACAATAAAAATTCTTTATAGATTGAGAAAAAGATGGGGTTGCAGCACATTTGGTAGAGCACTTGCCACCTAAGCGTGAAGACTGGGGTTTGACTCCCAACTCTTGTAGTCCTAGGACGAGGGAGACAAGAGGACCAGAGACAGGGGTCGTCCTTGGTCACATAGTGAACCTGAGTTCATCTTGATATACATGCGAACTTGTAAAACAATAAAAAAGAAAGAAATAAAGAAAGGAAAGAAGGAAGGAAGGAAGGAAGGAAGGAAGGAAGGAAGGAAGAAAAATGTTGTAGGAAACATAAACTAATTAGAGATCTATTTTATTAAATGTACTTAAAATGTTTGAATAGGCAAATTCTTAGTATATCGTTCTGTTCTTGGTTTTCAGAAACAGTTAGTAAAAGAAATGTAGACACCTCAGCTTTCATACAGATCACTAGGGAATTCTATTTCATAAGTATAATCTTGTAAAATTCTTATCACCTCCACATTACTATTCCAAAATTAATTTACCTTTTGAATTGAATTTTATGTAATCGAGCAACTATTCTTCATGTTTGCTTTTTTCTTACTAACTGTACAGCCAATCATCTCCCCCATTCTCCTGCTTTAGATTCCTGCCAGAACATTTTCTGACAACAGTCATTGCAGCCCCCCCAAAAAATGAGTATTCAGATTTTTCCCCATCTGAGCCGTTACATATGCTTGCTGATAAATTAAATGTTTTTATCTTTAAAAGCATCCATACCCCAAACACCTCTAACATGGCTTATAAATGAGAAATCCCTGTTCAGATCTAGCTCCCATACATTACACGTCAATGTTAAAATGAGCAATTGCAAATTACAGAGACAGGACGAAGATGTTCTGTCATTTTAGCACACGGAGTGCGTAAAGTGTGAAAGAAAAGACAGCTCATAAATCAACAGCGATGCCGTTGTATAGTTATTGAGTTTCCCTAAGCAGGAGTTCCCAAGTGATTTCTCAGGTCTGAAGGTCAGGACTTATTCCATAAAGTAGCCATCAAAACCAAGATGATGAAGGATAAGCAGCTTCTATGTGATTAATAAGTATACAAGCACAAAACAAAAGAGATTAAGGAAAGCAACGGGTGCTATTGATAGAGATAAACCCCAACTCTCAAGAAGGCAAAATATTCATTGTAGCTAGAAAAACCACTGAGCTGCTTAGAAGACTACTGATGGGCCCCAGGTGAAGCCCTGGCAGGAACTTGAGTAATTAGAAAACACCTTTGTTGAGTAGACCATAAAGTATTTGTGTGAATTAATATTTCTTCTCTTAAAGAAATAAAACTAAGATAATATTGTAATCAAAGGGTTGGTTCTTATTAAACCTAAAAATTTTTCTGAGTTCTGATGAAAAATTATATAGAAACTGTTATAGTTTGAGTATAAAAGGAAATGAGTTAAAAAAAAAACCCTCAAATCTAAGAACCTGGACCTCCTTCGGTCTGCTGCTTGATTTTGTCCCTGGACACCAATCATGTGTGTATTGCCTGATAGACAGGTAGACAGATTTACAAGAAAAACACAGAGCAACCATTTAGTTTTGAGTTCTATGTAAACAACAGGTTTTTAAGTTAATCACATATGAGTGTTTTGCCCACATGTGTGTCTGCATCATCTGCGTGCTTGGTGCTGGAGGAGGCCAGAAGGAGGCATCCCATCCCCTGAACCTGGAGTTACACTTTTGAGCTGCTTTGTGGGTGTAGGGAATCAAATGGAGGTCCTCTGAAAGAGCAATCAGTACTCTTTAACATTGAAATTTTTATAGCTCCTAAACAACAGATATTTAGTAGGCTTAAAATTAATTTGTTGTTTATCGTGGTAGTTTGAATAAGAATGATCGCTATGGGCTCATATATTTGAAGGCCTGGTTATCAGGAAATGGCACTATTTGAAAGGATTAGGAGGTGTGGTCTTGTGGAAGAAAGTATCACTTGGGGGTGGACTTTGAGGTTTCAAAAACCCAGACTAGGTCCAGTGTCTCTCTCTTTTCGCTGTCTGGAGATCTGGATGTAGAACTCTCAACTACCACATCTGCCTGCATGCCACATGTTTCCCATCATGATAATGGTCTGATCTTCTGAAACTGTAAACCAGCCCCAATTAAATGATTTCTTTTAAAGGAATTGCCATGGTGATGGTGTCTCTCAGATTTCAAAGTTACTTGTGTTTCGCCTGGCACCTTGGGATTGATTTTCTTGTTTGGACCACTGACTTTCTCTATAAAAATATGTACCCTGATAGCATACTTGAATTAGACAATTTTTGACATAAAATATTTGAATAATTTTGTTGTGTGATTCAGAAAACTTATATTTGAGATTATAGGAGTTGTCAGTCCGCACAGTTAATTCTATCCAGAGATGGAGCTGGAATGTGGCTTTCTGAACTTGCTCTTTCTTTCTCTAAGTCTAGTTTTCCTAGTAAAAGTTAACTTTCAGTTGTTTTTCAGTGAGATATTTGGGTCAGACTTATCATTTTTAAAGGTAGACTTACCTGCTAGCCAAACCTTGTCAACATATGAAATAAACACACACACACACACACACACACACACACACACACACACACACGGAGGCCAAAGGGTAAAGCTCAAGCTATATTGCACATACAGAAAACACTGGTAACTTGGGGCTACCCCACCACCACCCTGAAGGAAATATTAGCACTTCAACGTTCTTTGGGGAAATGATTTTTCCACTACTATCCTAATTTGTCTTTCTGATGCTGTGATAAAATGGTGGCCAAAAACAACCTAGGCAAAGAAATGGTTATTTAGTTTAGAGTTCACAGTTCTTTCTCAAGGGAAATCCAGGCAGGAGACTCAAGGCAGGAACCTGATGCAGGAGCTGAGACAGAGACTGTGTAGAAAAACTGCTTACTGGTGTGCTTACCATGGCTTGCTCAGCTACCTTTTTCATATAGCCAGGCCTATCTGCCCAGGGACAGCACTGTCTACAGTGGGCTGGACCCTCTCATATCAATCATCAATCAGGAAAGTTCCCCACAGAATCCCCACAGGCTAATCCATAGTAGTCAACTTCTTCCCAAGTCTACTGAGTTTTGTATCAAAACTTATCCAAGCTTATGTCTAAAACTATGACACATACTGAATACTTTCCCGTGAGATTATATTTAATGGCAATCTACCTACAATGAGTCTTTAGCAATTAAATGTGACATACTAATATAAACGTAGGGAGCTTTATAAGCGAAAGAATAGGCACGTTACTATTCTAAGCCAGGTGATAACTTTCTTTTCCTAGGTTATCTTCCCCTGCAATTTGAATTTTGCATAGAATGATCTCTCTCTCTCTCTCTCTCTCTCTCTCTCTCTCTCTCTCACACACACACACACACACACACACACACACACACACACACACACACATGCATACACATACACCGTTACTTCTAACCTTAACACAAAGAACAAAAAGGTGTCAACACAAAATATCACTCTTACTTTGAAAATTGTAATATATACTTTATTCTGACTCAAATATATAACTATGGCCCTAAGAAAATGGATCCAGGTTTTGCCAAATAATATCTAAATGTAAAAATCGTTCTTCAACCCCGTCAATACCAAAACTGAGCTCTCATCTCAAAGGGGATAAAAGGCCATGTATTCTGAAACCAGATATGAGCAAGCCTGAGAATACAGATTTAGGTTTCCCCAAATTCCATGTTCCAGCATAATAACAGTTATGGCGTTTTCATAGTAATAGAACAAAGAAAACAACAAAGCAATGGGCTTTGTCAGCACATTGGTGGAAACATTAAGAAGAGGATTACAACAAAGTGGAGAACCCTCAGCAATAGGTTTCGGATGCTGGCTGGTGACTTAGTCTTTTGTTTGGTAGAAACTGTGTTTTGTTAAGTTAATATGCTCCAAGAGGTTTTGATCTGTTGGTCACAGATGTTAAGACTGACATAGGTCACCATGGAATGACATTAAGTCTGGCATAGGTGACCAAGGACTGGCTTGCCATGTCGGGGCAGAAGGTTGGCTGCTGAAGATAGCCTGCAATTCAGTTCTGGACCTGCACACCATGGGAGTTCTAATCAGTTAACCAGTCTTTGCAGCCACTCCTTCTTTCTAGAAATTCTTCCTTATTCTCTCATGTTCTTCAAAAATTACTTGTTTTATTTAAAGGGAAATCAATTTCCAGTGTTTACAAACAAACACCTGTGACTGACACACAATAATTGTATATATACAGATATAATATAAAGATTATGTTTTATACAAATATATTATATACTTAATATGATATAAAACATAATATTAACATATAAGATACATATATAGTATATTGACTATATTGTGTTGTGTTATATATTATGTACATTTAATATATTATATAATATATAATAAGGTAATATAATTAATATATTACATTTACACAAATATATATCTTAGGGTTCCTATTGCTATGAAGGGTCAGTGTGACCAGACAACCCTTATAAAGAAAAACATTTAATTGGGGTGGCTTCCAGTTTCAGAGCTGTAGTCCATATCATCATGGCAGGACATGGTACCATGAGGGCAGACATGGTGATGGAGAAGAAACTCTTCCTTGATCCCAAGGCAACTGGAAGTGATCTGTGTCACATTATGTATAGCTTGAGCATAGGAGACCTCAAAGCCCACCATAACAGTGACACACTTCCTCTAAAAAGACCACGCCTACTCCAATAAAGCCACACTTCCTAATAGTACCATTTCCTATGAGCTTGTGGGAGCCAATTATATTCAAACTATTATATAAATAAATATACAAATATTACATATATATATTTGAATGATAAAAACTGGCAGGGGAGAAGCTTCAGGATCAGTGGTAAGCCATGAACAGAAGACTGTGAGGTAAAGAGTGTTGAGGCACCAATAATTTAAAATAGATCTCTTTCATTTGATATGGGTATAAAATTAGACTGCAGTACATTTGCATAAAATTAAATACAAAATTCAAATCAGTTGTGTAAATTATAGTTAAGAAATTCCCCAAATGCTAGCTATAAAAAAAGGCATTTTTTATGTAGGGGCTCTTTTAAATTTGCAGATTATAAGTAGTTCTCAACCATTTTCCAGATTGACTCTGTTTGGCCCTCCCCTCATGCCCCCTATCTTTTTTTTCCAGTTCTTTTCTCTCTCTTGTAAGATGAAACTGCTTAAAAGCCCTGGAATCAGTGGGACCTGCAGAGCCAGACTTCCAACATGCATGTGTTCTCAGCTTGCAGGACCCCACAGTATGATCAAAGTTGTGATGGATTTGCATATCTTCCGACTCCTTAATTATCTCCTTTTCCCATCATAGAGTTATTGTCCAAATAGGGAAGACATATATCTAGTCTAGCAGTCTCCTTGATCAGGCCATATTGAGAATATATTCCTATCTTTATTTGTTAGAGGGGTGGGTAAGTGCACCTGATAATCTCCGAGTCAGAACTCCAGTAGCAAAATAACATGAAAGGAAAAGGAAAAACGATAGGAAATTGTTTTCATTTAGTTAGGGAAGGATTTCTTGGAAACTCACAGTTACATGAGTAGCATGATAAAGGTTAATAAACTGAGTATTATCAAAATTAAACCCTGGTGCACTTCAAAGGAAACTTATGAAAATAAAAATACAAGGTATAGGCTGAGAGATGAGAATCTTTGCAAAGGATATATCTAATAAGAGGGATGTATCTAGAAACACCTAGGTCAATGACTGAAAGGGAAATCCAGTAAATGGAACAAAGCCTTAAATAAACATTTCAGCAAAAGAGATGGACTGGCATATGAAAAAAAGTGTAACTGGGGAAATGTAAAGTAAAAATACAGTGAAAAATATCTCTGTCAACAGAAACACAAGAAAGGAATCGTGATAAGCCATTGCAATTTAATATTCTAGTTGAGATTCAGGGACACAGAGAGGAGATTTGGGGAAAAGCAAGAAAATCTTTTAAAAGTATGGATTTAGAAATGATATATCAATATTGAATCATTAGTAACAACAAATGAATCAAATTAATGGAAGATTGATATAGGAGATTTAGAGCAAAGGCTGTGATTCCTGAAATCTTAATAAGACGGTCAAAGAGATGACCGTGAGGAGAAAAGGAGGTGCTCATTGTGGTCACAATGGGACAAAGACAAATACATAAAGGAGAGGTTCTAGCTCCCTCTGACCAAAAGCAACTGAGGTGGGAGGGATCCGGATTACACTTCCATGTCACTGTCCATCACTGAGGCAAGCCAGGGCAGGAACTCAAGCAAGAACCTGAAGCAGCAATGTGGAGGAACATTGCTTGCTCACTGGCTCATAACTGGCTAGTTTTCTGACATAACTCAGGACCGCCTGCCTGGTGATAGTACCACTCCCAGTGGACTGTGATGGAGGAAGGTCATTGGTTAATTAAATAAAGAAGCTGCTTGCCCTGATAGGTTAAAACATAAGGTGGGAGGAGTAAACAGTGCAGAATGCTGGGAGGAAGAGGAAGTGAGGTCAGACTCGACAGCTCTGCTCTCGGGGGCAGACGCCTTGGAGAGACACGATGCTCTACTCTTGCGGGCAGAGGCGAGAGCTCTGCTCTCTGAGG
>NC_022020.1:33052566-33070551 GCF_000317375.1 Microtus ochrogaster | reverse complement strand
TGGCTTAAGATAAAGTGGCTCAGGAAATCTGCACTGTACTTTCAGAAGCAAATTCTTTTAAAGAAGAGAAAAGATGAGGAGAGCTCAACACAAGGTGTGGGAGTGGAAAGCCCCAGGAAACCCCTCTCTTCTGGGCATTAGACCATAGCTTCATGATGTCTCTTCAAAGATCCCTGCTGAGTCAGTGCCTTTGCACATGCCTGGACCTTCTCACTCATGGGATAATGGAAGCAAATTCCAGGGGACTGAAAATTCTGAAATCGACCTTGACGATGCTACTAGACCATGGGGAAGAAGTTTCATGTTTCATATTCAGTGGAACAGACACATGGTTGGAGCCAGAATCTTTAGGGGAAGGGAGTCAGTGCTAGGTTCAACGCAGCTCATGAGACACCAGAAAATAATTCCTCGAATTGGGACAAGCATTTAAAACATGACACCACATGAAGGTCTACCCAGAGATGTGATCAGCATCTTTAGACTGACCTGTGAAAAACTGCTCACTGATGGAACAAATCTGTGATGAGATTTCTCAAGAAATCACCTAGAGTCAAGAACAGAAATCACAACCAGATCCCTGAAGGACCACCTATAGTTATGACCTCCATCTGTTATATAATCTCACGAAAGCTCACTTAGAACAGTCATCTGGGAGCCTGGGAAAGAAACCCACGAGTGATATAGACTATATTCACTCCTTCTTTATTGGATATTTAATGTCAATTTAGCAGGCTGGTTTTGTCTTCTTCTGTCCTTGTCCTCATTCTTTTCATTTTTCTCTTCTCATCTTCTTTCCCCGTTCTTTGCTTTTATCGTTTTCCTTCTCAAAGGCATTCGCATAGGCTGGCCTGAGTTGCAGGCTCTGTGTCTCATATCCTCCTTCCCATCCTCATTATCCCTCCCCTTCCACTTTGTTTTTCCGCTTCTACTTTTTCTCTATCAACCCAGTACCAAGTCTAGTTCTGCTCTTCTTTTATTCCTTTCCATTAATACCCACAGTAACTAAACATATTGCCCACATGTTTCCATTATTCGTACTGGTCTCTACAAAAAGAGTCATGAGCATAGATTAATAAATTTATGTTGACCTCATAGAAAACGTTTTTCAATAAAATAATAGCAAAAAAGTTCCCAAAAATCTAGTGAAAGGGATGTTCATCATGATACAGGAGGCATTTAAAATACCAACTAATACGACTAAAAAAGAACCTTCACATGTCGTATGAAGAAGGTCACTTCATAGGAAAGGAAACAATTCATCCAGAGGACATTACAATTTTATTCGTAAACATACTGAATAGACATGTACCCAATTTCATAAAACAAATACTACAAGTAACGAGAACAAAGATAATAATAATCAGAGATTTTACTTACTCGCTTTTACCAATAAATCATCCAAACAAAAGGTAAATAAAGAAATTTATGGGTTAGATGATATCATAAATCAAATGCACCTAATATCCATTTATAAAACAACCCATTCAAATGAATATTCTTCTCAGCAATCCACGGAAGTGTCTTTAAAAATAGGACACAAAGCAATTCTTCACAAAGTACAAGGAAATTAGTATTTGTTTGTATATGCTAACTGATTATAATGGAACAATGCTAGAAACATAAATAATATACTATATATCACACTATACATATAATATAGTAAAAATAGTATATTTACCATATATTATATATTAAACTATACATATAATATATAGTATATATTTCTATATGCATGAAGGTTGAAGAACATTCTGTTGAATAGTGAATGGGCCATTGAAGAAATAAAAATGGAAATAAAAATATTTCTACAGTAAAATGAAAATGAAAACCCAACAAACAAATACATAGAAGATACAACAGAACCAATCTTAATAGGGAATTTCACAACTCCAACTGCCTCCCTTAAAAAAGTCAAAGAGGTCTCAACCAAATAACTATGCTCCTTAGAGCCTCAGCAAACAAGAAAGCAGTAGACAGAAGTAAGTCATTAAAATCAGTGTAGAAATTAATAAAATAGAAATGAAAATAAAATCAATGAAACACAAAATTTGTTCTTCTAAAAGTATTAGCAAATCCTTAGCCAAACTAACCAAAAACAAATAGAGAGATATTTCAAATTTTGAAAATTCGAGGAGCAAAGGAACAAATTACAACATAGACCAAAAAACGTTAGGAAATATTTGAAAGTTATATTCTACTAAGTTGAAAAATATAAATGAAATGGAGCCTATAACTACAGTAACTTGTATATTCTGAATTTTGTTTAAAGGAACTGAACAAGTTTCCACATACCAAAATTCAACGAGGAGACTATAACCACCTAAACAGATCTCAGCAATTAACACAAAACAAAACCTCCTATTAAAATCTGTCCAGGCCCAAATAGGTTCACTGTAAATTCTAAAAGATCTTCAAAGAAAAGCGCCAACAATTCTCAAGCCATTTCATAAAACAAAAAGGGAAGCCATGCTGACGAAGTCTTAATACAATGCAGTATTACTCTGATACCCAGAATGGATAGAGACAGAATGAAAAATTATGTTAATAACAAATTTCCCCAACAAACATGATTACAAAAGTCCCCAATAAAATATTTGCAAGTCATATTCAGTAATATACCCACAAAGATCATTTACCATGATCAACTTGGCTTTATTCCAGAGATACGGGGATGGTGAAATAGACAGAAATCAATATGTGTAATACATCACATACATGTGAAAGAAGCCATTCACTATTGGAGATTTCCCAAGAAATTAACTTTTCACTTGTGACTCATGTTTGCAACTCTGAAATCAGTTAAACACTCTCCCAATTCAATCCCAGTTCCCATAAGCTCAGACGACCATCAAGGGCCTTCTACTGTGATAAACATTTTAACAATTGCCAATGTACTATAGATATGAAAAGCTAACATTGTTCCTATATAATTACCAAACACAGAAGAGCTTTCCACTTTCAACTAAGGAATGGGAAAATCAAATCCATGCTTAAGCCGTAACCAGGAAGCTTGTATGTGTCATTCTTACTCTGGTACAAAAGGAAAACTCTCTGCTAAAACCTAACAGCTCCCTCTTAGTAAATCAGAAGCGCGCCATTGTAGGATTTCTTTCTAACTCTACTGCTGCTACGGTGCTTCTGATTTTCACTTTCAAGGTAGAAACTATTCAAAGATGTCAGTATGTAAAACCAGATGGTGCCGTTGATGAAGCCAGCAACTTTCATTTGAGTCTTATTTGACATATTTTATCTGGTCCTCCAACAAAAACTACTGAATGATGGCACCTCAAAGGAGGCTTGAATTCCTCTGAGAACTTATATGCTATTAAATAATTTAACAAAAACAATTATCAAGACAAAAAACAGAATACTATTTAACTATACATCACATTTGGCCATTATATTAGGTAATATACATATAAATGAACAAAAGTTGACATCTGAATCCTGTATCTGTCTGCACTTGATTTATTCACCATCCTAGATTTCCAATAAAAACAGAAAGAGTAGCTGTCTTTGGGTTTCTATTGCTGTGAGGAGACACCATGACCACACCACTCTTTTTAAAAAAATATTTATTTATTTATTGTGTATACAATATTCTGTCTGTGTGTATGCCTGCTGGCCAGGCCATTACAGATGGTTGTGAGCCACATGTGGTTGCTGGGAATTGAACTCAGAACCTTTGGAAGAGCAGGCAATGCTCTTAACCTCTGAGCCATCACTCCAGCCCCACCATACCACTCTTATAAAGGAAACATTTAATTGGGGTAGCTCGCTTACACTTTCAGAGATTTAGTCCATTATCATCATGTTGGGGAAGGTGGAGGTGTGTAGGCAGATGTGGTGGTGGAATAGTGGCATAGAGTCATACAGCTGACAGGCATCAGGAAGTTGCCTTACACTCACTGAAACTGGAGCAAAAAATATCTCGAAGTCCCCCTACCCTCCAGTGATACACTTCCTCCAACAAGACCACACATAGTGGCATTTCATTTGCACTTTAATAAATAAAGCTTGCCTGAAGATCTGTGAGTAAAATAGCCCCACTGGTCAGCCTTACAGACCAGGCAGTGGTAGCAGTAACACACACCTTTAATCCCAGTAGCCTCACTAGTTGCCATAGAAACCGAGTGGTGCATGCCTTTCATTCCAGCCCTAGAGAGGATTATAAAACAGGAGGAGACAGCTCTCAGACATAGTCTCATTCTGAGAATCCTGGAGGCAAGATCTTCATTTCAGACTAAGATTAAGGTAAGAACCAACAGCTGGCTGCTTTGCTTTTCAGGTCTTCAGGTTGAACCCCCAATTTCTCTCCTTGAGTTTTTACTAATCATGCTTCAGCCATACCTCCTAATAGTGCCACTCCCTATGAGATTATGGGGGCCAATTACATTCAAGTCACAGCAATAGTAAATGACTAAATTCTCTTCATGGCAGGAACCAGGTGACACCCAGAAGTGTACAAAAATAGAAAAAGTACCTAAGATGAGCATTTTAGTTTTCAGTCTTCTCTTTGACATCAGAGTAACCTAGACAACAAGAGAAAGGGTACCACTTTCTTCAAACTTCATGCCATGGACTGGGCTATGGGACAGCTTGAAGCTAGAATTTTATTTGTTTCTAGATTTATCACTAAACCACCCATCTTTTGATGACTTCTGAATATATCAATATTGGATTTTATACGAATAAAGGATGTGTTTTCTAAGCTTTCAAGTACAGTCAACACCCCAGGTAACACTATGGTATTTATTGAGTAAAATTGCACACACTACTCTATGTCTCCTTAGATTCCTAATCCTGATTTTAAAATTGTACAAAGCAGGAAAGAAAATGAACCTGTGCCAGGTTACTATAAGGTCTTGGAAGAACACTAATGAGTGCCAGGGGGTATAATTGTAATGATCTGTTCTGTCTCTTTAAGAGACAAGCCACGCCCACTACCCCCTTCACCTGCTGAGGCAGGAGATCTTCCTTCCTGCTTGCAGCCTGAGTCTCTCTTTTTTTTCCTGCTTGCAGCCTGAGTCTCTTTTCCTTTTCTGTATCCCTCTCAAAGAGGCAGCTAAAAAGAAGAGAGACTCAAGCTGCAAGCAGGAAGGAAGATCTGCCTGCAAGGGGGGGATGGGCGTGGCTTGTCTCTTAAAGACACAGAACAGATCATTACAATAATACAAGCATAGTCTGATGTGGGGATGTCAGAAGTCCTTGGATGACCTAAAGTGATAGTTATTGTTCAGTTCCAGTCTGCTCCTAGCACTTTCAAATGGTCTGTTCTTTTGCAAGAACAAGAGGTGCAAACATGAACTTTATATGAAAACTTCTCTTTTAAATACGCTATGCATACAATTAAAGCAGGTCATTGGCCAGATTCAGTATTAAACTTGCTGGTTGCAAGTCCATATTTGTAAAGTCAATTCAGGAAATGAGCTCAGTTATATAAGAGAGAGGAAAGTTCTCTATGGAGGACTAAGCAGAATGCAGTTTTAAAGGGTCAGAGTAAAGGCTGTGGACTTCTGAGGGTAGTAGCTGAATGTTCTTCCTTTCAGTTAGATCATTAAAAACAGAAAATATGTCTCATGATCATTCTAAGCAGCTTAGCGTGGAGGCAGAAGACTTGGCAGGACAGGCTCTGGAGACTGGCTTGGAGGATGATGGGAAGCCTGCATTGTATTAATGTTTTACCTGGGAATAATGACAACATATTTGAAAAACAGGTCAAAAAGCTATGTCATATAAATGAAAATTATTCCAAAGTTTTCTGAGAAAATGTTGCACTCTGGACTACCACATCAAAAGATGATGGAATGTCTTCTGTCTTTTATATTCATGGAAGAAAGTAGACAAATGGTCACCTTTGTTGGTCTGATACCACAACCAGACAATGTTAGTTTTATTACTAATTAACAATCTTTTGGAATACCAACATCAAACAAGTTTATTCTGACATCATTAGGAAGTTGAAGTAATATTCAACCACTGCGTAACTTCAAAGCAGAGGCAAAACCCAGCTCACTGTTCTACCTAGTAAGAACCAAACACCAAGTCTTCTCTTAGATAAAAATATTGATTGCTACTTCTTCACTAATTTTGTTTTCATTTGTCTCTCCTTTTTTTTTATAGATAGTATTTATTTATTGGATATTCTAATTCTAATTTATTTATTGGAAATTCTAATTTGTAGAATTCTTGATGCTTTCCCTAGACCTCTGTCAACCAAGACTCCCATCTTGTAATTTTTTTCAAAAAAAGATTTATCTATTTTTAATTTTTGCTTATGGGTGTTTTGCCTGCACATATGTCTGTGAATCATGTGGGTACCTATTGCCCAGAAGAGGGCATCAGATCCTTTGAAAATGGAGTGATAGACGGTTATGAGTCACCATATGGGTGATGGGAATCCAAACTGTATCCAATGGAAGAACAGTTAACTCCTGAGCCATTTCTCCAACTCCTTGTAATATGTTTTTGAATAACTCTGTTACAATGAGTATTATTTTTTAATAGAAGAAAGTGTTCATTTCACTTATGGTTATAGTGGGATAAGGAAGCAACCAAGCATGACTGATAGAGCAGGAAGCTGAGAGAGCTCACATCTTGACCATGAGCACCAAGCAGAGCACCCTGGCAACAACACAAGGCTTTTACATCGCTAAGACTGCCCTCAGTGACTGTCCCTAGCAAGGCCACACCTGCAAAACATACTCAAATAATACCACAAGAGTACTAAAATCAACTCATGGATTATTCTCTGTTGAATTCATATTGGTTTTAGCCAAAGGGCATCAGTACATGGGAACAAAAAGCCATGTCAGTCACTACATCAATATTCCATCCAGAACAAACAATGACTTTGAAAGTGACGGAAATGATTGCCCAACCTGAACACGATTTTCTTGCCAGGTGCAGTCAGCAGCATTTCATTCTTCCTCTGCTCCTTTTGTGCTGCTCAGTGAAGCTATTTTTCTGTCTGATGAATGCAGAGGATTTATAGATTGCTTCAAGATTCATTATTCAGATAGCAGATAGCCAGTGTTTACACATTTACTCTGCTGTGACCTTACTGCAAAACCACCCAAACTAAACAAACAAAAAGATTAATGAAGAACAAACATCCCTCTAAAAAGATAAAATTGAAAGTTAAAACAGGATTGTGGAGGAGATGACCCTCAAGGAAGGCAATGCGTGATGCTGAGCGCCTGCATTTGCTTTCAGTTGTGTAACAGACAAGCAATTAAATTCTAAAATGCTATTAAAGCATGGCATTTAGCAGGAAATTATATGGTGTTTTCCATGGCTTTACAAGACAACAAATGGAGTCATGTACGTAACAGGATGTTATCTGACAAATTTGTGAACACCAGGGAATACTTAGATTCATTTAGGGCAAACAAGCATCGAGGTGGGAACTACAATGTCTACATACTTTGATGTTAATTTTGGTGTCAATATCAAAAGAACTGTTGCTAAACATTCACTTGGATATTAAAGCAAAAATATAAAGATAAAGGTAAAAAACAGAGGTCTATAACTCTTGTTCAGACACTAAAGATAACTAATACATAGACATAGGAAATCCAAATAAACAAACAAACAAACAGAGAGGTACCAAATAAAACATCCATTCTTTCACCCTTTTCCCATCGTAATAACCCTTGCTAATTATTTCTTAAGTGTTATTAACAATTTTAAATATTTTAATGAGAAAGCACTACTCACTTTAACACTGCAGAGTAATCCCATATGCTGAGCACAGAGAAAATTAAATTCCCATCCACTGATGTTTGGAATATACAATGGTGACAGCTACTGCCATGTAAAACTGACATACAGTTCCTCTGTGACTTGGCACAGGGTCTTTATCCTGAAGAAGTGAAAACTTTCATACCCAGAAATCTGGATGTGGTGGTATATGCAGCAGCTTTATCTGCAAGAGCAAAACTGGAAACATTGCAGCTCTTTGGGAGAATACTTACACAAATTCTCATGTATCTACCCAACAGAACATTATTCAACAATGAAAAGAAACAAACTATATGTGGAACAATCTGAACAATGATCAATGGGGTTGTACTTCTTGAGTAGAGGAGGGACAGTATCAAAAGGTTACATATTTATTATCCCATTTATACCGCATTCTCAAAAGTGACAAAAAATATGAATTCATAACACATTTTTTTAGTTGTCAGGGTTGGTGGAGCACAAATGAATAGCATCGAAGTGATCAGACTATTTTGTATCTTGATTTTGGTGATAGCTACATAAATCACATATGAGATAAACTACACACACACACACACACACACACATGCATTCATGCACAGGCATCATGCACGCATACAAACTTAAAAGAATGTCTATCAACTATTAAAAGTGATTAAAATAAAGATAAAGTAGCAGACATGTAGGATGAATGAATCTAGAGACAACATACAATATAAGGATGATAACTTTTTAAGGTTGTAGTCTAAACTCTCTTAAAATAGACATTAGCTTCTATTGCCAAACACAAATTACTAACAAGTGGGATGTTGGGTATAAAAATCTGCTTCACTACAGAAACTATTTTACAATTTATATGTATCCCATAGCACCAAGTTATATACCTCAAATATACACAAAATGATTTAATAAAAAGAGAAATATATAACTCATTAAACAAGATGTAAAAGGGCGTTTTTAATTGCCACTCATAAAAAAATTAAAGATCTCAACACATGATATTTTCCCTGCCCCCCAAAACAAAAAAAACAAACAAAACAACAACAACACAAAAACCCTACATTGTAACCTCCAAGCACAGAAACTCAACCATATAAAATAATTCAATAAGACTTCACAATTCACTTCATGAAAGAACCATTATTTTGGGGTCTGGAGAGATGGCTTAGTGGTCTGCTCTTTCTGAGAACTGGGATTTGGTTCTTTAATTCCAGTTTCAGATCCAGTGTTCTGTTCTGACCTCTGCTGGCAGTGCATGCACATGGTACATAGACAGACACATAAACAAATACCCATACAATATAATAACATAAATAAATCTACAACAACAAAACAAAAAACAACTAAAAAGCAGTCTTTCAAAATGAGAAGAGATAAGGAAGTTAATAAGGAGCCCAATAGAGAATGGCTTCTATTCAACATTTGTAAGTCCTATGTATGCATTTGTAAGTTCCATGTATGCATTTGTAAGTCCCATGTATGCATTTTATTTATTTATTTATTAAAGATTTCTGTTTCTTCCCCGCCACCGCCTCCCATTTCCCTCCCTCTCCCCCAAGTAAGTCCCCCCCCAGCCCAAAAAGCAATCAGGGTTCCCTGTTGGATGCCCATGTATGCATTTGTGCATTTTAATATTTTTTAATGTGTATAATGTAAATGAAGACTGCTCGTTTATTTCCTGGTTTCCCAGACCCAAATAATCACACAGAAACTATATTAATTACAACACTGGTTGGTCAATGGCTTAGGCATATTCCTAGCTAGCTCTTATATCTTAAATTAACCGATTTCTATTCATCTGTGTATCACTAAAGGCTGTGGCTTATGGGTAAGGTTCTGACATCTTTCTCCTTTGATAGCTACATGGTGTCTTCCTGACTCCGCCTTCTTTTCTCCTCTATTTCTGCTTGGAATTCTTGCCTTGCTGTATTCTGCCCTGCCATAGGCCTTTGGCAGCTTCTTTATTAACCAATGGTATTAAAGCATATTCACAGCATACACGGGGAATCCCACATCAGTATATAAGTATGTACATTTACACATACATATATCCATGTGATTTATTGTGTTTATAGGTAAGCAAAACTTTTAGTAGGCAAGAGAGAATGAATACAAAAGAAAAAAACGAAATCTTTTGATCACAGTCCAAAAATACATTCAGTGGGAATCCTACAAGAAAGGTTAAGAGATGTTCCAAAGATATCGACCTGTAGAGCTGGCGATCTGGAAGGACGAGATAGAGCCAGCAGCAGGCCTGCCTTAGTGGGAGACAGTTTCACATTTCTCCTTTGCCCTCATTGCACTAAGCAACAAGTGTTTGCCAACAGGCAGCACAAGTGCTGTGAGAGCTGATGCTGGGGAATATCTTTGTCTCTACAGGACTAAGAATACCCAGAGAGATCGTTAACCATCAGATCCTAATGAAAAGGCAATGAAGAACCACATGATGCCTTATATCATGAGAGGACTGTAGCAGCATCCGTAGGTAGAAATCAATGACAATATTTTATTAGCAAAAATCAATTAGGAAATTTAATAATAAAATGAGCCTGTTCAAACCAGAAATTGCCGTAAGTTAATTGTAACTAAATATTGTAAGCAACCGGCAGCGTCTGTGAAGAGAAAGAACAGTACATTGACAGACAAAAGATGACAACTGAATGGCGCATTTTTTCAAATCAATTTTAAAAGTATCTAAAAGGGGTCTTATAAGGAATTTTAAAAATTGGTTAAAATCAAAAGGGATGGTAAGAGAGCTTGAGTTATAAAGCAAGTTCTGAAAACATTAAAAGCAAATTGGCATTTTATTCCAAGCACAAAGCATGTTAAGAGGCAATAAAGATATAGCGCTATGGTTCTAATGCCAAACGAAGCAATTAAATTACTGATTTTTAATAAAAAGCCATAATTTTATATGAAATTGGAACATGTATGTAAGTTGCCATTTTAAACAATGGAGGATTAAGGTCGTTTACTAAAATAAATTAATTTGTTTAAATGAATTCTTAATTTTTAGATTTCTTTGATTTATAGTAATCCTCTGCTACTGAAAACATTTATGCCAAGACTTTTAATTCAGTCTGGTTTGTAGCATTAAAAATTGGAAACAAAACACCCATCTGGTAGATCATTTTTACTTCAGCTATGTCTTCAAAAGCAGGAACATCATGAAGTTGTTATAAAAAAAAAGTGTACAAAAATGTAGTAAACCACCAATTGTACAGGAAAGTTTAAAAGAACCTAGCCAAGAATCTCTTGAGAGGGAACCATTTTCTTCTGGAGAACAGAAGTAATAATTAATAAATGGAGATTTATATAATATAGCCTGTGGAATTGCTATTGGCAGTATTCATGGAGTACTGGCATATTTTAAAAATGCAAGTACATTATTAAATACATATTATAGTAGGAACATGTATTTAACTGCAACATTATAATTATACATTTGTATGGAAATAAATCCTACAGAAAAGAGAAAAGTATGTCCTTTGCTATAGGCCTTCTAGGAGTTACACTACCAGCTTTGTCGATTGTCCTATTAAATTGTGTTGAATGGCCTCACCCTGAGAAGTATGCATTATGTACCTCAGTCAGTCAGTCTGTGCATCTACCTGTTCATAGAAAACACCCATATGGGAGCTTCTAGTCCAACCACATAATGGTTTTGTTGGGTCTTCCGAGAGGGAGAAGTGGTCTATTTCCTCTGATCTGGGTTTGGCTGACAATGGGTGCTTTGACACGTATTTGACCACAAGGGAAGTCTGTACAAGAATGAAGTCAATACCCGAATAAAGACAGGTGCAGAGAAGGAGAAGCTGAACACTAAAGATGCCACTTGAGCCACTGAGTCACCTGCTAAATTCTGCAGAGCGCTTCTATTTCCCATACAAATCAGGCTGATTTTAGTTGTTGGTGGTTTTTTTATTCCCTGTTGCAAAGAGAAGTCTATTTGTCAGCTTTTGACTACAGAAATTTCCTGTAACGAATTCATATGTATCTAATGTTACAAACGTATTGCTGCCGAAAGTAAGTGTGAAAAGCATAACTTCGGGCGGTTTCCCGCCTCCTGTGTGATAAATGTCACGAGTCTAAGGTGTTCTCCCCACAGCCGTACTGGAGCCGGAGGCAGAACTGGTTAGCACTGCTGAGTCTCTCTTCTATGTTAAAGGGCTTGTTTGCAGTGCTAGTGACTGCGTTCTGAGTCTTGCTCTTGACAGGCAAACATTCTAACAGCTGAGCTACACCGCCACTCCTAACCGTCTGATGTTATATTCGTTACTCCAGTCCTAACCTGCTTTCAGGTTCTTTACTGGTTGAGATTATCCCAATTGCCCGGGAATAGACACTGACACCCACCCCTGATGACTTTCATGAGCCCTGAAAAGAATCAAGAATTTGTTCCCCATTCTGAGAGGACCTCTAACCCCTGCTATCGGAGTCTCCTCTCTAGACGGTGGCAGTTAGAAAAAGGGTCCCTTGCCAAAGCCATACTTCCTCAGGGCAAGCTACACAGCACACACGGGTATAAAACAACGCCACAGGGACAATCTAGCCTCAGAGCTACCGTGATTCCCATGGGGATCAACTGAGGCTACACCACAGCTTGGCCTCTTTCTGCATCTGTTCCTCCTGCCTCCACTTTTCCACAGATTTTCCTGCTGAAGGTGTTCCCCATGGCTGACCTCAGGCACTTCTCTGACTCCAAGCCTATTTTCCAAAGAAACAAAGAACAGCTTCAATCTTATTTCCCAGTACTCTCACAAATACCCTCTATTTCCTCACACAGATGCCTTCCTCGCCTTTATACTAAGTTTATCTGTGAATCTATATTTGCTTCTAAATATTTCACCTATCTCTGTAGCTCTTTCGATTCTTGCCATTTTCAAGACAAGGCTGGCTTCCTCCACCAATGCCTTTCCTAATCGTTCATGCCCTGAAGGCCTATATTCCAAACCAATTCATCTTCAGCTTAAATATAGATTGAAGGAATCAATGAGCCTTCTTTTTCCTGCAAGAATTTGCCCGAATCTGCTTTCTGGATGTCCTGGCTGCAGCTTCAACAGGATTTGACCTAGTTTAACATCAGACAGCCATTGCTGCTCCCACAGCCAGCAGCCCTCCTGCTTAACCTCTCTTCCTCCCACCCTGACTCTAGTACGCCCACCCACTAAGAATGGGTGGAGTTCCCTGGCCCACCAGGTTGGGAAAAGGTTCCTAACTAACATAAGAAGGATTCCATAAGATTTTCTGATATTAAAATGCGTTTTTTTTTTTACCTAATGGTGTAACACTTCTTAAAGAAATAGCATTCATGCTATATGACAATTTTACAGAGACCAGAGAATAAGGCACAAAAAGAAACAAGGAAAACAACTATGTTTCTAAAGTTCTAAAAGAAGCAGCAAACATTTAACTGCTACCAGCCCTCAGAGTTGCTGTCATACATTTCAGTTTTGGCATTAACTTGATGTATTTCCAGGAAAAGTCACAATTGGTGACTGATAAACTTTACAAATAAATAAAATATATTTTCTGGAAAAAAAAGGAATTTTTTGCCCCTGGGACTTATGGTCTACTTTTAGGTTTTTGAGAATTCTCCGTGCTGATTTCCCTAATGGCTGTACCAGTTTTCAACCCCGTAATAGTGAATGAGAGTGACCTTTCACCATTTCCCTGCCACCATTTGTTGCTGGCTGTTTTTCTGGTTTCACCCACTCTGACTGGAAAGCTGAAATCTCAAAATACTTTGAATTTGCCTTTCCCAGATTGCTAATGATGTTGGACACTTTTAAGATATATCTTAACCATACAGATTTTTAAAGTTTATTTTATTACTTTCAATTATGGGACTGCACATGTGAGCACACTGTCTGCAGACAGGAAGAAGGGGTGGAACATCTGGAACAGGAGTTACGGGGCGAATTCTGGGAACTGAACTTGGCTCCCCCCAAACAGGAGTGCATGCTCTTTACCACTGAGCCTTCTCTCCAGCCCCTTCTTTACCATTTTTTATTTGCTTCTTTTGAGAGCTCTCTGTTCACAGAAGAAGGCCATTTATTAAGATATTAGTTTTCTTTATTCTTTGTGTTTTGAATTCTTTGTATATTCTGGATATGAATCCTCCTTAGGATGTGTAGAGGCTTAGTTTCTCTCCTGTTCTTTTGGCTTCTTTTTCAGTCATTTGTTTTCTTTGCTGTACAGAAGCATTTCCACTTGTCAACTGTTGACCACCTTCACGCATGTGCAGATGGGAAAGTCCCTTCTTACACCCATATCTTGCAGGGTACTGCCTATGTCTTTTACCTAGCTCTTTCAGTGTTCCAGGTTTCAAATTGAGGACTTTGGTCTATTTGGAGTGGTTTTTGATGCAGGTTGATGGATATGGATCTAACTTCATTCTTCTATATGTGAATACCCAACTTTCCAAAACTTCTTATTGAATACGCTCTCTTTTCTCTGGTGTGTATTTTTGGCATCTTTGTCAAATATGACATGGCTGCAGCTACGTTCACTCATGTTTGTGTAGTTTTCTGTTTTGTTCTGTCATCCACGTGTCATGCCAGTACCATTCTGGCTTTATTACTATAGCTCTAACATATCTTTGAAGTCTGGTAAGGTAACCCTTCCAAAATTATTCCTTTTGTTCAGGATTGCTTTAACTATTCAGGGTCTTCAGTGGCTCCATATGAATTTTGGGGTGTAAATTGATATTTATACTATTTTGTCTTATCAAAGTATAGGTGGAATTTTACTATCAAAACTGCTTGCTCCCAAATAATTAAGCCAACAGAGGCTTAATATTACTTATAAGTGCCCAGTCAATAGCTTAGGCTTGTTACTAGCTAACTGTTACACTTACCCCATATTTCTTATCTATGTTTCATCACGCAGCTCATGGATTGTTACCTCATCTTCTATACATTCAGCTTTTTCAGGGGCTGGCGGTATCTTTTCTGACTCTACCCTTCCTCTTCCCAGAATCCTCTGTGTCTGGCTGTCTCATCTATACTTCCTGCCTGACTACCAGTCTGTCAGCTTTTTATTAATCAATGAGAGAAATACATATTCACAATGTACAGAAGCATCAAAGAATGTAGAACATCTGTATTTTACTTTCTTCATAGAATTTTTCAAAGTTCTGCATAAAGGTCTTGATGCTTTTAGTTCTTTGTGTTTTGACAATTTGTTTGTTTGAGTTCTTAGATAGTCGAGATATAAGTCCTTTACAAGATATGTAAAGACAATACTTTCTCCCAGTGTGGCTTACTGCTTCATTTTCTCCTTTTTCCTTTAATAGTAGTAGATTTTTATTGTTGTTAAACTTTAAGTTGGTATACAAATATTATGACATTTGAATTCATGTTCAGATAGTAACACATATATTCAAAGTATCGTGTGTGTGTGTGTTTTATTCTTATTTACCCTTCTCCCAGATATTTCCTGCTCCTATTCTACCTCATGGGCCAGTTCCACTACCAAATATTTCACACTTCCACGTACATATCACTTGTACTCACTCGTCTCTAGTCTCTCATGCCTGAATCCTTTCCAACCCCCTCCACCTCATGGTACACTTCTACTTCTCATGCCCTATATGCACACTGATATAGTCATGTGTACATATCATTTATGCCATTATTCTGCATGGAAAAGTATGCAATATTTGCCTTTTTCATTCTGGATCACTTCACCCTCCTTTACAATCTCCAGTTTCACCCTGTTTGCAGTAAGAGGCATTATTTCATTCTCAGTTTCTTACAATATGTTTTGATCACACCCATCCTTTTCCTACCCATTTAATTTTGTGTTCTTTTTTTCCCCCAGCCATCAAGTCCAATTTGTGCAGCCCATGTATTTTTGGATGTGTGGCTTTTTAGTTTGCAAAGACTGTGGGCAATTTTAATAACTATGCTCATCAGAAAAAGTGGCCTTTACTTTTTCCGTCTCCATTGTGTCTCTCTCTGGTTTGGATTTCTGGATGGTGATATATAGTGATGTTTTATTTATATTTTAATAAATAAGACCTGTCTGCAGATCAGAGGGTAAAACTAAGCCACTAGAGGCCAGGCAGTGGTGTCACATACCTTTAATCCCAGTCCTGGGGAGATAGAGGCAGATGGATCTCTGTGAGTTCAAGGCCACCCTGGGCTACACAAAATCAGTGTAGAAACAGATACAGGTGGAGGGGATCACAACTTTTATCCCACTACTAGGGAGGCACATGCCTTTAGTCCCAGCACTAAAGAGGAATATAAGATGGGAGAAGACAGAGGCTCAGGGCTCAGTCTGCAGTCGCCCAGCCTTGGCAGAGATAAGCCTTCTCTAGTGGCTTGGCTGCTTGTTTTTCTGATCTTCAGCTGAACCCCAATATCTGCCTCTGGGTTTTTATTATTCGTGTTACAGTGCTGATTGTGTAGAATGAGTTTGATAGCGTTCCTTCTCTTTTCATTTTATGTAGAGGAGTTTGGGGAAGGTTGACATTAGCTCCTCTTTAGAGACCAGTCAGAATTTGGCAGTTCTAGCCATTCCTGTTCTTCACTTCACATTCATTGTGTCTTGTTGATCTCTTGAAATTATTATGTCCTCTTAAGTTAATTTGGGTAGATCATATGTGTCTAAAAACGTATACATTTCTTCTAGATTTTTCACTTTGTGGATACAACCATGGTTTATTTCATTGTCTAGTCATCCTTCTGTTCCTCTGCACTTTTCAGCTGCTCTGTCCTCCATTTGTGAAGCTCTGGTGCTCTCCTCCCTTCCTTCTTCAGAAGAGTCATCTCTCTCTATCCCAACTGACCTTCTCGGGGTCACACAGTCAGCCCTCCCTTACCTCTCCCTTATCCTGACTGTCCTTTACTGTACCACATAGAGGACCTCACTCCCATCCTGACCTTCACAGGTCACACAGAGGCCCTCTCTCTCAACCTGACTGTCCTTCATTAGGTCACAGCTTCCAATGTGCCATCTCATCCTGAAACCACCTTGCCATTGTAATAGTGTTTTTTGACACCAGAATGTTATAATTTTGATTAAATCTGCTTTTCCATTTATTTCATAATGTTCTATGTCCTTTGTTAGAAGAATTTTTCTTTGATAAGGGCATAAAACATTTCTTCTGGAAGCTTTAGAGTTTGACTTCTAGATTTATGTAAATGGCCAATCTTGATTTCTTTTTATGAATTGTTTAAGGGTTTTTTGTTTCCGTAATACCCAGTTCCTAGTATTTGGTCATTAAATCTCCATTTTTGAAAAGACTATTCTTTGTACTATTGAAACATCTTGGTGCCTGTGACAAAACAAAGATTTTCAGTGTATGTGTGGCTGTAATTGGTTCATTCTTTTCTAATATTCAATTTACCTTCCAAGCATATATGAAAATTCAGGTGATTTTTCAATCAAAGGCTATTATTAATGATGTGATAAACTTTCCAAAACATCTATTTAATGGATATATATACATATATATTTCTGTTAGATATTCAACAGTAAAAATACATTATAAGGAAAGCCTTGTTCATTTTTAGTAGATAGCATTTTCTTCTCAGTCCTGGAGGCTAAATCTGGAATCTTGAACTTCGTAGGCAAGCTGTCTATCTATGAGACTAATCTTCAAAACCTAGTAGATACAGTTTCTAAAATTATTAATTGCTTACCTTGATTCATTTTTTCTGTACTAATGCATGTATATTTAAATATATTCCAGATGTACTGATAATTAGCTATGTTACATAAACATCATGTTTGAACACTATTAAAGCTCAAAAGACAAACTTCTATAATTTGGTAGATTTTCCCTGAAAACCCTAAGCATCATTAGTGGATTGATAGGTGGAAGATAAGTATAATTTTTAAATATACAGATCTCCTGTTTTCTGATCTGTATATCTAGTTAAACATGAAAGTGTTTATTGAGCTTTGTCTGCTTCTCCACATTGATTGATCGCACTTAGTATGCTCGATCACACTTCCATCTGCTCTCACCTGTTCCCCAGCCTCCAGTCCATTACCATACAGAGTTCCCTAATATACAAACCCTCACACTATGAACACAGAAACATTTTCTCCAAATCAGTTGCCTTTTATATAATAGGAAAAAAAATACAGACTAGAGGTCTTTCATCAATCCTTTGTGACATGGGCATTAAGCTATAATGGTAGATCTTCTCCATCCTGATGGAGGAAGGTCATTGGTTAATTAAATAAAGAAGCTGCTTGCCCTGATAGGTTAAAACATAGGTGGGAGGAGTAAACAGAAGAGAATGC
>NC_022020.1:33038199-33050316 GCF_000317375.1 Microtus ochrogaster | reverse complement strand
AAACAAAAAAAAAAACAAAAGAAAACACGGTTAGTTCTATATCCTCTGTTATGATCCAAGTGGCCATTACCTGCATTCAGTCCTTGCTCATCACCTAGTGGTCATGTTTTCTTGTTTTCCTTTCTACACATTATACTGCATCCATGGTATGTGTGTGTCTGTGTATGTCTGTATGCATATGTGTTTGTATATGTCTGTGTATCTATATGTGTGTGTTTGTGTGCGTTTATGTGTGTATGTCTGTATGTGTGTGTTTGTCTGTGTGTGTGTCCATGTGTGTCTGTGTATCTGTGTGTCTGTGTATCCATGTATGTATCTATTTGTGTATCTGTGTATCTGTATGTGTATCTATCTGTGTATGTGTGTATATCTCTGTGCATATCTATGTATGTATTGTGTGTGAATCCGTGCTTGCATCTGTGTGTCTTTGTGGGTCTGTATGTATTTGTATGTGCCTGTGTGTGTCTGTGCATCTGTCTGTGTATGTGTACACACACTAGGCTAGGCTGCACACGTAAGTGAGAAGATGTGTTTGTTCCAGCAGTTATGGAGACTAAGGTCTCCTCACCGCCCAGAATCTTCTGCACACTGAAGTATAATATGGCACTATTGTGAAAAATGTCCAAACTTATCTTCAAAAGCTGAGGAAACTCAGACTGGAGCTTGGCAGAAGAGCAGGAAAGGAAGAGCCTGCTTAGAGTGAACATTGCCCACTTGGATGTCCTGGCCTATCCTCTCTCCCTGATTTTGCTGCAGGCCAGAATCTCAGAGCTTCCTCCACTCCACAGACCTCAGACTAACTCTAGGCTTTGAATAGCAGTAATTTAAATTTTGGTTAAAATGCATAAATATTTTTATTATCCACTAGGATCTCTTTTCAGGTAGATTAATGGCTGGGTAAGCAAACTTCAGAGGACTTCATCTGATCAGATATCTTGTTCCTGATTTTAGTGGAGAGCCTTTGAGTTTTTCTCCATTTAGAGTGATGTTGGCTATGGATTTTTTTTACATTGCCTTTACTTTATTGTGACATATCCTCTGTATTCCTCAATTCTCCAGGACTTTGTTAGAAAGAAATTATTAGATTGTGCCAAAGGCAATCCCTACATCTAATGAGATGATCATATAGTTTCTGTCCTTGAGTCTATGTGGTAGATTACATTTTTAAACTTATGTTTGTTAAACTATCCAGGATCTCTGGATGAAGATAGCTTAATTATGGTGGATAATCTTTTTTGTGTGTTCATGAATCCATTTTGAAAGCATTTTATTATAATTTTTGCATCTATGTTCAAAATCTGCATTATGCAATGCTTCACAGAAAACTTGAAAATAACTTTAAATTCCATTTGAAAAGACACACACACACAAACAGAAATGATTGTGAACAATAAGAAAACTGCTGGAGGTATCACCATCTCTGGTCCTAAGCTGTACTGCAGAGTCATTTAATTTAATGAGTAATTTAAGCAGCATGACCCTGGCACAAGAACACACATTGATCAATAGAACAGACCTGAAGACACAGACATAAGTCTACACATCTACCATCACCTGATTTCGTACAAAGAGGCCAAAAATACACACTGGGGGGAAAAGAATAATTAAAAAAAGAATGTTACAGAACCCCAAACATGGGCAAGCCCCAGCCCTAGCACAACTGATGCCATGATGGAGGTATCGTTCAGGCCTTGGAACTCAGCCTGTAGACAGCAACACTTACCAAAATGAGAAAAAGATCTAACCCATAAAGTCCATAGTTCTGGGAAAGTTCCTAAATGTACTAACTTTGCCTTTTGGCTTCTGTGGTTCAGCTATTAGATAACTGTTCTTGTTAACTGAGGTGTGTCAATGCAGGATGTTGTTTTGTGCTTAGAAGCTCTCCCTGAGAAAGGCTTGGAACTACACTGAGATCCCAAACACCCAGTGTAGTCACCAGCCAGCTAATAAAGACTTTTTGTTGGATTAAGCCAGAGTCCAAGTGGTCTTTCCTGGTGGCTACCTCACAATAGTGCTGGTAAAACTGAATAGCTACACCTAGAAAAACGAGACTGAATCCTTACCCTCTACCCTTCACAAAACTCCAAATAAATCAAGAGGCTCAACATAATACCCGATGACCTGGGTCTGGTGTAGCAGAAATTCCTTTATCAGCTATTTACTCAATGGAGTCAATATCTGGAACACACAAAGAACCAAAACCACTACACATCAAGAAAACAAACCTAATTTAAAAATGAACATGAAACTAAACAGAGTTCTCAAAACAATAAGTATAAATTGTTGAGAAACATCTTTTAAAATTTTCAACATCTTATCCATCAGATAAGTGCCAATTAAAACTACTTTGAGATTTCAGATTTCATCTTACTCTTGTCAGAATGACCAAAATTTAAAAAAAAAAAAAGAAAAAAGAAAAAAAAATCCACTGTGTAATCGTGGCATAGAACACTGGTACTCAGCTAGCTTCCATCCCTACTGGATAACATTCACAGTATTGAAAGGAGCTATACACAATAACAGAGGAGAAAATAATCATCAACTGCACTCATCTGCTACAAACCCTGCAAGCTATAATAATGGTCTGCTTACAAAATATGCCCATTGCTATAATAATGGCATTCATGATAGCGGAGTAACTAGCCACTGTTTGATTGGATTTAAGGCCTATTCCTTAAATAAGAATAGATAAGTATATAAATATAAAGAATGAATAAGATAGAATCTATATGTGATACTGTTAATAAAGTCAAGAATATGAAACTAGATAGGTCATAGACCCTATCAGAAAACCTACAACTATTGTTCTAATAAGTTAGTATAGAAATAACATGAGTCCTAGTGATATATTGCTATATCAACATCACTCAACCCACATCAGAGAAGCCTCCTCTTGCAGTGGATGACAATTACCACAGAGAGCCCCACCTGAACATCATGCAGAGAGCAAGAGACTTCTGCATGCTCAGCAATAAATGTGATGTCTTTATCACAGCTCTCCCCTCAAGGCTTAGGTAATTATGTGGAAGTTGGACCAAGAGGATTTTACAAGCCAGATGTGGTATGCAACTCCAAAAATCTATGTTTTCTAGACACCCTCAAGCAGATGCCCATGTGAGCTCACAGCGACTGTGAAAGCATGCACAGTTCCGCACAAATTCAAGCTCCACAAAACCCAATCCTGCATGGGGAGAAGTGGACACAAAAGTCTCACCTCTAGCTGAGGAGCTATTCATAGATGTTTGCTGGGAAAAACAGTTCTCTTCAATGGAGTGACACTGGGCACTTCAACCATATTTGGTCAACACGAATTGAACTCCATATTTTTAGTAGCTTTTTTTTCTTTTCCCTTTGTTTTTTTTAGGGAAGAAAAGGAACATGAAGTCGGTAGCAGGGAGACTCTGTGAGGAGTTAGGGGATAGCAAAGAATAAGCTAAGAAAAATATTGTAAGAAATTTTCAAAGAATAAATAATTTTTAAAAGCTGACATGGTGGCAAAAGGTGGCATGGGTGTGTGGAAAGAGGAAATTTTATTTACTGCTGGGAGGAACACAAATGGGCACCACCAGTATGGAAGTCAGTGTGGGGGTTCTTCAAAAACCTGGAGCTTGACCTACTACATGATCCATTTCTACCACTCTCTGGCACATAACCAAAGGACTCTAAATCCTACCCCACAGTTACTGCTCTTTCATGCTCATTGTTACTCTATGACATTAGGAAACAGTCTAAGTGCACATCAGCTAATGAATGGTTAACAAAATGTGGTGCATTTACACAATGGAATACTATTCAGCTGTTAAGGAAAAAGAAATTTGGAAATAGTCATTTAAATAGATAGAGCTAGGAACAATCTTTCTGAGGAAGATAACACAGAAAAACAAATCTTGTTTTGCTTGGGCTCGTTTGGGGATGTTAGTGGTGAATCTTCAAAGATGTGTGTTTCATTTGTGATGGGACAGAACCAGAAAACTGGCAAAGTCTTTGCGAGAGCCAGAGACAGTGGGTAATGATGGAAATTGTCTTCTGGACATAGCAGGACGGCTGCACATGTAAGCTCTCACAGCATGCGCACCCCCGTGCAAGCCCAGGCCAGACAAAAATCCCAGCATGGATAGATAGCACACAGTCTCACCCCTGCCCATGGCTCTATTGCTAATTGTTAGCTTTGGAAGAGAGAGAGAGAGAGACCATTTTCTCCAAGAGTTAACACCTGGTTTAGTCAATCATGCTTCAGTGGAAGATCATCCCGCACATCCGAGAATATTTCAGTAGCACAAATCGGTCTTAAAGGGTTTTTTAAAAAAGAAGGGTACATAAAGTTGGATGGATAGAGAAGGATCAGGGAAGAGTTCTGGGAGGGAAAGTGGGCATGATCAAAACATATGTGAAGATCTCTACAGACAAGCAAACAATAACAAATTATTTCAAGAGATTCAATTTCTTATCTCATAGTGGAGTTTGTGAGATGGGTAGTAGCATCCTTGACCTCTTGTTCATCTATGCATTACAGTTGCTGTGGGGGGGGGTCTCCTTCATCGTACTTGGTCTCAGTTGTCCTCAATCTATTCAAATAGGTGAATCTATTATCTTGGTGTCATTTTACCTTCTACCACAGGAGAAGTTGGAAAGGGATGCAGTCTCTTGGCACTAAGCTGTTTATGAAAGAGGGTTGACACAAGGGAGGTGGATCTGTTTGCCTTAGCCTCCAATAGGTTTGATCTCAGGTATTTCGTTCCAAGGTTGTTCTGAATCATCTCCCCTTGGCTCCCCGGCTCCCCAGAAGTATTGACATCAATGAATAAGTGCTATGATTATGGTCCTGAGAAAGAATGATGGTTAAATCCTCCTGTTCTACCATCTTTCCCATGCCAACCTTTCCATTTTACAGTCTCGTAAAGTATAAAACACACACTGAGCAGATGGCCTGCTATTCCTTATTTTTTTTTGAGAGAAGAGAAAGTAGATATTTATACAAAGACTTGTACTCAGATGTTCATACAGCCTTATCTGTAATACTCCCCGACTGAAAATAGCCTACATTCTCAAGTGAATAAACAAATTGTCATATATATTTGCAATGCAAAAGTACTCAGCAATAAAAATAACTCAGTAATAATCTATAGTGCCATAGAGATGATTGATGGTTACCTGGAGTTGAGTGCTGAGGATGGAATCAAAGAAGCAAGAGGTAGTGTTAAAAAAAAAAAAAGAGCAGGAAGAAATCTCTGATGAGTATATTTAGTATTCTAGTTAAAATGCACATGTATGTCAAACTTTGACAGATTATATCATTTAAATATGTAAAATTGTAAACTGCATCAGTTAAACTTCAAGTTAAAAATAAAGGAGCATGTCTTCCTTTGACTATATACAGTCATGTAGAAAGGCATAATAAATTTCAAGCAGTGTAACACTAAACTTATCAGACTTTAACTAAAGCATACATTGACAATACAACGATCAAACCATACTATAGTCTTTGTTACATGCTATAAAAGTGAATAAATATCATCTTTACAACACTTTATTCTCTAAAACATCTAGAGGTGGAAACTGCAGGGCTCTGCAGCAGTTTTAGGAGGTTGACAGTAATCTAGGCTGCTGTATCCTTGCTTCTGCCATGCATTAAGGAAACACCCTCAAGTATCAGCAGTTAAGGGCACTGGCTGCTCTTCCAGAGGACTTGAGTTCAGTTCCCAGCATGCACATGGTTTCTGACAACCATCTGTAACTCCAGCTCCAGGGGATTTGATACCTTCTCTGAATCTCTCTACAGGTATCATTCATGCACATGGTATACATATATACATTCAGGCAAAATATTAATACATAAATACATACAACATTTTTTCTAAATCAGCCTCCATCAAGTCATTTCAGCAATAAAAAAGAGAAGGTGTAATAAGCAAGATTTTCTGTTTAAGGACATCTATCAGAACTCACGTATGGCACTTTCAAACTTTCAAAGCTATATCATTGGCCCAAAGTGAGTTGTATGGCCACACCTTCTTCAGTAACTGCTTTGAGAATTGCAATTTTTAGGTTGCCACATGGCCAGATTAATATCTAAAATATAATATATAAGAAATTGAGCTAAAATGTATGCTAAGAGCAACTAGCAAGTTCAAGTTTAGACTGTAAAACATTTCGGACCTGAGAGAAGAACATTTGAACTTTGAAAAGAAAGACAACATCCGTGAATGACTTCTACACTGTTGTGGGATATTCGATCACACTGTGAACCCTGAGTTTGCATTTCCATTAATTCAATAAATTCAACCTCAAGCCAGGAGGCTTAGGTAGCAACTAGTTGACAGAAAGTCATCATAGAGAGTCAAAGGGTGTCTGGAAGACAATAGATGCACAAAAAGTAGAAGGGAGCAACTTTGTGTGGCATGGTTTCTGTTATTTCAGCAGAGTGGAAGGACACTTCAGAGCAACAGGCAAAGAAAAACGTCCAGCTCGTTGCTATTTAACCTCTCTGAGCTTGTAGGTTTTCACCCCAACTTCTGTGATAAACAAAATGATAGAGCTTTAACTAAAAGTTTTATTTGGTGGCAGCAACAGAGTCGGTGCCTGCAGGAATGGAATCCCCACAGGCTGCAGCATGAGTGGCCAGGCCACTGCCAGAGAAGCAGGCCAGTAACTGCAGAGTTTGAGTTGCTGGCTAAAACGGCAGGAGACTAAAGTGCAGTCTCTGTACTGATGGAAAAACAGTACTGTACAACTCATCTTTAGTACTCAGAAGTAAAAATGAAGAAGTAGAAAGGATATCGAATTTGTACTTTGCTATGTGTATGTATGAGTGTGTATCTGTATGTGTGTATCTGTGTGTGTGTGTGTGTGTGTGTGTGTGTGTGTGTGTGTGTGTGTATGCGTGTGCATGCAGGTGTCAGCAGGTATACAGCCAGGTATATACATGTGCTTGTGGAGGCTAGAAGTAAACATTGGATGTCTTCCTTTATTGCTCTCTACTTATCTTTTGAAGCAGATCTGTCACTGAACCCGGAACTCACCAATTTGGTAGATCTACTGGCTGGTCATCCCTAGAGATCCTCTGTCTCCACCTCCCCAGCAATGGAATTACAAGTGGATGTACCATCAGGTACATCCTGCTGCACACATAGCGGGTGAGAACCTGCAATTAGTTGTTTAGGCATGCAGGGCAAGCACTTTACTAATTAAGCCATCTCCCCAGCTCTGTTTTTTGAGGATAACTTCAGCTTATTATTATCCTTTGGGGCTGTCTCTTGGTATTGAGAATTTGTATACAATGAATTGAACAGCTCATTATGCTTTGTAAGGATGATCATGTGGCTCTTAATGCTAAAAATGACTCACAAGTCATATATGCTCCTCTTGTTACATCAATCAAAGATGCTTATAAGGCAGTATTAAGCTTTATCCCATGCGGCACACACCAACCTCAATGTGTTTCTGGAAGGAAGTCTTCCTACCCCTCACCAGGACCCCTTGACACCCCACTCTTCTTTCCACCACAAAGGACGAAGTATCTGCCCAGATAACTGCCCTCAAAGAATCACAATTTTACATTCAGAAAAATACATTACTCACTTTCTTTTCATTCATTTTCAAACACACTGCTTTTGAGGGAGCACAAGGTGGGACTGTGTGATTGTGGGACTGATTGCTGCTACATTTCGGGGAAAGGAGCTGAGATCTAAGACTGTGAAGACCCATGGTTCTTAAACTGTTCAAATCGCTCGGCCGCCTGGATAAGAATAAGGAAAGTGGCACAAACTTTCCCTCTCCATAATTTGATCCTTCATAGAGAGCACTATTTTTTATGAATTTGATGAAGCAGTGGGTGCCTCTAAGGAATAACCAGGGTCTCACAACATGAAAAAGGCCAAGGTTACTTGATTCTTTTATTTAATTTCTTCCATTCTCGAGACACTAGGATGTTAAAAGTGTGGAGTGGGAGTTCTTGAATGATAGAATATGTAGTTCAGAGAGACACTCCAGGAAGATAATTTAACAGCTGAAAACAATATGGAATCATCTTCAGTCTTAGAGGCTCTGGAAATTGCCTTAATGACATACTACAATTGGCAAAACGGTTCCTAAAGAAAAGGAATGCTCCTTCACTGAGAACAGGGAGTAGCCATGACATTCAAGCTAGAGTAGCCACCCTGTACACTCAAACTAGTTCCTTATTTTAGACACTCTACCCTGTGGGTGCAGCAGAGAAGACATGGGCAGAAGGAGGGGTTCCCTCTATTTGGCAGGGGTCTTTGCTTGTGGCTTTACCTTGGAAAGAGTAGGCTGGGTGGTGTCTCTGTTCATGTCCAGCTCTATACAGCAGAAGTTTGCCTAGGCCAGGATGCTGAGGTATCTCTTTTCTTACTTTGTATGGATGCTATCCTACATATGCATATCATAGCTGGAACCCTCAATTTCTGACCACCTTGTCTCAACTCACTTGAAAGATAAACTTCCCTATAGAGAGAAGCAAGGAGAAAAGAAGAGAAACTGCCTTCCCTTCACCAGTACTTTTATGTATTGGGATGCCACTCCAGAAAAGCAGAATTCTAGACCCAATTTGCCTTGGGGATCTGAGGGTTTCCCAGGGGGAATAGAAAGCCATAAAAACAACAGCCTTTGCAACTCCATAGCTCTGCCAGATGAAACTCATTTTCCAGGAAGAAAAAGAATAGTTTGTGTAAGGGAAATGTCTGAAACGACAGAGATCTTCATAAAGAACAATTACGATAGCTCCCAGGTAAAAGAAACTGTAGTGACCAGTGCAAAAGAGAAGCAAGAGGAAGAGCCCTCTTCTACCAACTAATCGACTAGTTAGAGGCCCAGTCTATGAGCTGGAACCCATATCTGTCACACTTGGGTGACCAAGAATCTGAGACTAGACAGACATTCAGGAAAGTCAAATACTACTTTTCTTCTAAAGAAACATAGCAATAAAAAATGACTCCTGATGACATTCTGTTGTACTCATAGATCAGTGTTTTGCTCAGCCATCATCAGAGAAGTTTCCTCCTGCAGTAGATGGGAACAAAAACGGAGACCCCCCCTAATTGGACAATGTGCAGAGAGTGAGACCTTGTAACACTCCGTTCTTAATGAGATGTCCCCATCAAATCCCCACCTCAGGTCAGGGAAATTTAGTGGAAGAGGAGGCAAAAAGAGTAGAAGAGTCAGTAGGGATGAAAGACACCAAGGAAACACAGCGTTCTAGATAGAACAGAGCCGATGCACATATGAGCTCACAGAGACTGTGGCAGCGTGCACAGGCTTGCACAGGTCTAAGCCAAATGGGTTCCATCACTGAGACAGAAAATGGACACAAGTGCCCATCCCTCGTCAGACGCTATCTCCAACTGACAACTGCTGACAAAGGCAAGAATTCCTTTTCTCCAATGGAGTCTCACTGGGTATACAAACTACTTAAGGACAGGCCCTATACCCAGCAGTAGATGATCAACACAAAACAAAAGCAGTGGAATTTTTTTTTTGAGATTAATTTTTGTCTCAGTACATTGTGTGGATTCATTCAGGAGGAAGTTATATGCCCTGCCATGTCCCAGTTGAGTGTGAACAGAGTGGAACATTGAGGAGTTACCCAGAAGCACTCAGGTGAACTTGACTCTAGGGCAATCTTATAGTACAAGAAGGGAACAGGCAGAGACAGGAAATTTCTCCAACTCTGCCTTTATTTGGCTTCACTCAAAATCAGTCCCTGTTGATCTCCGAGCCTCCTTTACCTCATAAGAAAATAAAGGCGATGAAGAGATGCCTCTTGTCTTCCACTTCTAGGCTGTGTGATTCTACTGCTCAAACAAAGCCTGCCATCCATGACCCCTGTGCCCTCAATTATGGAACAACTTGTCTAGTCTTTGTATATTATGATGTTTTCTAAATCTAAACTAAGCCTCCCTGAAATACCAATCGCTTCCTTATCTAACATCATTTACAGTACTTTCAGTTTTACACGGAGAAATCCCCATTGGAATTGGCCTAAGAGGTGGATTCATGAGCTTATATTAACAAAAATACACCTGAGTATTTCATATGCTCTAGTTTCCAGCCCTGTTTCTTTCTCTCTGCCACATAGCTCTGTGCTTCAGCCTTTTTCTTACCCCTAATTCCATCCTAACACTAGTCTCTGTATTTCCCTGAAGTGTATCAATTACAGTAATCAGTAATTATAAGGGAACATGGCATAATGCCCTGTAATTACATAAAAACAATACCTGAGATTCATGCAAATTAAACTTATATGTGTGGTCTAGAAAAATGATTAAGTATTGGTGTCTGAATTAATAAGAAATGAAAAAGGTGTAGGGTGAGTATGTAGGATCAGTTAGAGCATCTCCACAGGGAATATATAAAACTCCACTAATTCTACCCAGTAGCAGATGAAATACTATACACTGAAGAAATGATTTTGTAAATGAAACTAGGTTTCTCAATTTGTCAACAGGTTGTATGTCTATCAGTTTGGCAGCCACTGCCTCCTCTCATACAGCCCTTCCTCATTCACAAAGAAAGTTACGACTCTTCCTGTATGTCTTTTCATGATCTGCTTTATATTCTGGACTTAGTTTTTACTGCTCATACCAAAATCTTCCACTTTTCTAGTACAATCTAGCTTTATCGTTGCTTAACAAACATTTTTAGATTAAATATAGGTAATACATTTTAGGTAACTGGTAAATGTAGCCTTTTCCCCCTCTAGCGATTAATACTAAGCAGAAATCTCGCATAGTTTAGTGAAATGCCAGAAACAAAGAGACAATAAATCTGACCTTTGTTACAGTATTTCTCAACATTTAAAAAAGTGTTTTAATAGCCTATTATTTCGTACTGGTTTTTATGATTCTTTTTTTTTTGTTTGTTTGTTTGTTTTTTATTTTTATTTTTTTTTTATGATTCTTTTAGTGACTTTAGGCTTACTCTGTATCAGAAGCACTGAACTCAAGGAAGTAGGACCAGAATGCAAATAAATTATCCACTTTGCATATCTTAGGAATAGCTAAAAACCATTTTTTCTAAGAAAGGGTAAACAGAGATAAGTTTTGGTTGCTAACCACTTTTGCTTTGGGTTTAATGGCCAATGAAACTCAACCTTGAGAGAAATACTTTTGAGAAAAAGACTTGGGAAGAGACAATAGCTGTACAAGCAAAAAACTAATAATAATGCCAAGCAAAGGTTTTGCCAACTCTGTAATGATTAATTTTAAGTTTCCATTTGGCTTGATTGAAGGGTCCATGCATAGGTGAGGAGGTAGTATTCTAGGTGTATCTAGGAGACTGTTTTGAAGAAGATTAGGACCAGACATTGCTTAAGGAGAACAAAGTTTTAGGATAAGTTCATACTAAAACTCCATTGTTTTAAGACCTCTGGGCTGGCTTTCTCCTCTATCAGGACATAAAAGATATCCAGGACCCCGCCTTGAATAATCAGAGCACTGAGAGTCTATGATGTGAGCTAAATCCCAGATGTAGAACATCTACACTGATGACCACTAGCCAGACACTTGTCAGAGGCAGTATCTGATGCTTTGAATGTTTTTTAACAAGCAGTATTCTAAGTATTTATGAATGCCCTGTAGGAATGTTCTGTTAGCACTCCCAAGGTTTTGCAGCCAATGAAGCCTTGAGCTGGAAGTTAGTTTTACACACCAAAACTCTATGATCTTCTGACACCACAATAGAATGGATAAATTTTCCTTTTATTGAAAATACATCTGTGGTAATTTTTTGAATGTAATTGGCCCTCATAATCTCACAGGGAGCAGCACTATTTGGAGGTGTGGGTTTGTTGGAGGAAGTGTGTCATTCAGGGGGCGAGCTTTGAAGTTTCGTTGGTCTGGATACCACTCAGTGTTTCAGCCAACTTCTTGTTGCCTGCAAGATGTAGGTATCTCAGCCCCTCTAGCACCACATCTGCCTGCATGTCACCGTGCTTGTCATGAAATGGGCTTAACCTCTAAAACTATAAGCAAGTCACCCCAATTAACTGTGTTCTGTTTAAAAGTTGCCATAGTCATTGTGTCTCTTCATAGTAATAAAAACCCTAAGACAATATCTTCTCTCACACAATACATCCTGATTATGGTTTTCCCTCCTTCTAAT
>NC_022020.1:33020837-33037944 GCF_000317375.1 Microtus ochrogaster | reverse complement strand
CACTGTCTTAAGTAATATCCTATATCTTAGTAGAGTCATTGTCTCAATTATGTTTCTGTTGCCGTGAAAGACAGCATGACCATAAGCAACTTGGGGAGAACAGGGCTTATTATGCTTACTTCCACTTCCACGTGACAGTCTATCCAAACATATGCAAGAATGGAGTCATAAGAGGAGAATTCTGAGTGCCTGTGAGAAAACTCCAAGACAAGAGTCTAGTGACATCGGTTTCTTCAAAACATGGAATTGTTCTTGGAATGTGTCTTCATGCTCTTGCCAGGTGTAGCAGATAGGAGTGAGTTTACTTTAGATTACTTATTATTGCTTGCTGGTGTTGATCAGTTAAATGTTTGTATGCCTACAAGCTGCATGCTTTTTGTTATGTGTAGCTGTCCTTGTGGTTGTATGCAGTTTGAATGCATGAGAACTTTTCTCGGGTGACCTTTATTAACATTCAGAGTATAAATTGTCTGAGGTTCTGAATAAAATTGGTTACTGAATGAGACTTTGGTCCACTTCATTTATTGACTCCACTCTCCCATTTTTAGAGAGGTCCATCACTGAGAGACAGTCATCATTGGAAATTCAGGGTTGGAACCTGGAGACAGGAGCTAGAGCAGAGACCACAGAGGGATGTTGCTTACTGGCTTGCTCCTCATAGCTTACTCAGCTTGCTATGCTATACGACCTGAGACCACTTGCCCATGGCTTTCGCGAACCCCTGTAGGCTGATCCCACTTACATCAACTAATCAAGAAAATGCATTGCAGATCTAATGGAAAATCTACAGAAAATCTAATGGAGGCATTTTCTTATTTGAGGTTTCTTTTCCTAGATAACTCTAGTTTGTTTCAAGCTGATTAAAAAAGAAAAGACAGTAAATATGTGATGTATGGTCTGAGAAAAATGATAATGCAACTAATATCTAAGTATTTGCTTTCTACATATGGATGTATGAGCTACAAAATATGAATTATGTAAGTTCAGTAATTGCACAAGTTAAAGGCTAATTCATATATTTGTGTTTAAAACTGTATAAAGCAATAAAAACATAATGATAACATTCACGCTAATAATTTAAATTTTGAACTTCATTGCTGAGAGCCGTTTAACAGTTTGTACCCTGCACTTCACAGGAAACAAAGTGACTCATAGGTCTCTTTTGCAGTTTTAATCCTTTAATGTCCTAAAACACATGCTATTTCCTTCAGTTACAAGACTAAAAGTTTATCCCTAAGACAAGAGTTATCATCAACTAAGGTGGGTCCTGTAACCCTGCAAATCTCTCTGTGTTGAAGAATGCCTGCAAACAGCTCTGTAGTTAGGCGTATGACCCACTCAACAGGAGGGAAATCGTGCTTGGTACTGGGAACCTAGCAAACCTCCCAGGGTTAGTGAAGTCATGGATATTAGAGGAGAATCCACAATCACCACTTTTCTCTAACTATGTATTCTAAACATTTGCCTTTGTGCCTACAGATGAGGGTAGTTCTCACCATTTAATTAAGACAATTCTCTTTGCGAAAGAAGGTGACCATTACAGAAAGCCACAACCAATCAAAATGCAGAGCTATGGAGTTTGGTCTCAATGGATGCATCTACAAAACAGACTATGGGTAACCAAGGAACTCTGAGAGTGGAAGAAATAGTCTTCACCAGGGAAGAACATACCAATTGGTTATTCAACACCAAATGGACAGAGAACATATACACATGTACACACACAAATATGTATATAATAACAACTAATGAAGAAAAAAGGCATGAATTTGAAAGAGAATAAGGAGGGGTATATGGAAGAATTTGGAGAAAGGAAAGAGAAGGAAGAAATGATATAATTATAATATAATAGATTAAAAGAAATAACTTTTTAAAAAGAATGCTTTTTAGAGCAGCCTTGTGACATCCATCTAACTAAAGGAACCAGCAATTACTAGTAGCAACAACAGATATAATTGTGGGACAATAACAATTAAAGAAAATGAATAAAAAATTTAAAATCTTCTACTTATGTTTTGTGATGAATGTAGGGGAATGAAATCTCTACACTTTTGAATTTTAAAAATATAAATGTTACAGAATTTACATATTGCTTATGACTACTAACAAAATTAAGAATAATTTAGTTAACTACACATCTCCTGTCTTGCCCTAGCTAACCATTCTCAGAAACCAAACGTTAATGGTATTTTAGTCTCTTGTCTTTTTCCATAAAAAATACCAAGATAAATTACTTCTTAAAATTTGATAATCTTAATTTTCTGAGATATCATCATACTGATATCCAAAGGGACTATACCAGTTTGCACTTCCACCAGCAATGCAGGAGTGTTCCCTTTACCCCACAACCTCTCCAGAATAAGCTGTCATCCAGTGTTTTTATCTTGTCCATTCTTATAGGTGCAAGATAGAACCTCAGAGTTGTTTTGATTTGCATTTCTCTGATAGCTAAGGATGTTGAACATTTCCTTAAGTGTCTTTCAGCCATTTTAGATTCCTCTGTTGAGAGTTCTCTCTTTAGGTCTGTACCGCCATTTTTGCTAGATTATTTGTTCTTTTGATGACCAATTTTTTTGAGTTCTTTATATATTTTGGAGACCAGCTCTCTATCCAATGTGGAGTTAGTGAAGACTGAAGAATGGATAAGGAAAATGTGGTACATTTACACAATGAAGTACTACACAACAGAAAAAGATAATGACATCTTAAAATTTGCGGGTAAACGGATGGATCTAGAAAAAAAACATATTGAGTGAGGTAACCCAGACACAGAAAGACAAATATAATATGTTCTCACTCATAAGTGGCTTTTATGCATAAAGCAAAGAAAAATTAGCCTATAGTTCACAATTTCAGAGAACCTAGACAACAAAGAGGACTCTAAGAGAGACATATATGAATCTAATCTACAGGGGAAGTAGAAAAAGACAGATTTCTTAAGTAAATTGGAAGCATGGGAATCATGGAGGAGGGTAGAAGAGGAGGGGAATGGAAGGTAGGGGAGCAGAGAAAAAATGTATAGCTCAATAAAAATAATTTAAAAAAATGTATGTACAGCATGTTTTAACAAAATTAATCTCAAATTTATATCAATATACAAAATAAGTATACAATATACAAAAATAAAACCAATGTAAAACATTTAAAAATAAATATAAAAAACCCTGCTCAATTACATACAAAAAACTGATAATCTTACCTTTTATAAAAGTGGGATCAAACAATATATGTTTACTATAGCTTTCTTGGCAAGTACAAAATAAAACAAAGCCTTAAGGCAATTGAATGAGGAATGTATAATTATCAATATTTCTGTAACTTCATTACAAGATCTCTCAGTGGTTTCTATCTGGAGAATAAACCTTCTCAATTTAATCCATTAAGTATTTGCAAATTGAATCCTCAGCCACCATCTGTGATGGCAGAAAGCTGAGGTCCAAAGAACTCATAAGCCAAGACTGAATCATCAAACCAACGTGAGCCCTGACCAGGAATACAAGCTCAAGGGTAAACACCGCCCCAAAGACTCTGTTTACGATCCATCCAACTGGCACCCGGCTTGATGGATACAGATGACAGTAGGTGCTGGTCAGTGACTGATGACTGGATTTGGGCCAGGCCTCTGTCCTAGCGACTGCGGGCACCATCTGACTGTGTGTTTCAAAACCAACTACTGCGGGCACCATCTGACTGTGTGTTTCAAAACCAACTCTCCTGTCCCCTTTCCAAGGACACTCAGAGTTGCTGAGTCTTAGCTCCCCATTTATTGCGATTTCCTTGTTTGCTCAAGGAAGACTTTGTAAATATCAATGCGTAGGTTCCTTTCTTGGACCTTTGATTTAATTGGTCTGTAGTGAGGTCCAGCTGGTTTGGGTGCATTGTCAAAGCTGCAAATTCCTGATGGTGAGAACTGTGACACTAAGTAATAGATCCTGCACTTTCTCAGCCCAGAATTCATAATGCTGTGCCTATTCTTCCTTGATATATGTAATCAATTATCCTATATATATAACTATCTTGTTAATACTTATTATATATTATATATGATAATATATAATTCATATGCAATAACGTAATATCAATAATTAATTATATTATTATACAATTGTATAATTATCCAATATGTTACATATATTTATATATAAAATCTGTATAACCAATTATGCAATTTAAGCTTCCAGCCTTAAGACTTAGTGGGAGACTCCTAAAGTCACTGGTCCTCACACAGTCCTTTAGCAGAATGGACTACATTTCCCAGCTTTCCTTTTAAATAAGATTTATGTTTATGTGTATGGATGTTTTGTTACCTGTATGCCAATGCACTGCATGCCTGCAGGGCCCTTGGAGGCCAGAAGAGGGCATGAATCCCCTGAAATAGGAGTTACAGGTAGCTGTGAGCTGCCTCACAGGTTCTGGGAGTCTAACCCAGGTTCCCGAAAAATCAGCAGGAACTCCAAACCACTGAGCCATCTCTCCATCTCCCTCACAGCCTTTCTTTAATTGAGTACGTAATAATAGTAGCCATGTGTCTTTGTTTTCTTCATTTTTTTCAAGGGAAGATTGTCAAGTGCATATTTATTCATAAATAAAGGGCAAAGCGCCCAAATGGTCTGTCTCTTACATCGCTGATTTCCCCATCTCCCCTTGGCCAACCCCACCATATGAACATCTTGTTATGTTTCCCATCTTTAAAATGTAAAAATGTCAAATATTCCTTGCAAGTATGGAGAGAGCTTCCACAAGAATTTTGTATTTCATTACTTTTAAGTAAATCTTTACACCAACAACAAAATGTTTAAACTTTCCCTTCTCTAAAGAAGTTCTGCTTGGTACCTAGTGTGGCCTGTGATCTCCCCATCTTCCCATGTCTGATATCCTTGAGGCACTTCCGCTGAGTGGTCAGACAGTCCAGAACCTCTCAGAACCTTCTACACTATAATCTCCCTACCCAGCACTCACACAGAGCACCAGAAAATGAAATCGAGGCTCTGTGCTCAGCAGGTGCCAATCATTCCAGCTCCTCCCCTCCCTCCTCCCGCTTTACCCAGCAGCACACTCACAGTCCCCTCACCCAGCTGCTTTGCTCTATCATTTCTTCATAATTATGTCTATGTTTGTGACTTGAGAGAGACAATTTCAGCATCCAGTTAATTAATTTTAAATAAATTCTACTTAATTTCACCCATACCAGTGAATTCTCTCTCTCTCTCTCTCTCTCTCTCTCTCTCTCTCTCTCTCTCTCTTCCTCTCTCTTTCTTCCTCTCTCACTCTCTCTGGATTTGTAAACTAACCCTTAAACTCAGTTTTGCTCTTGAAAAAAAACAAAACCATAAGTAAGCACTTTCTGTTTCCTGGCTTTAATTTTTAGAACCCAAAGTGAGACGGTTTTCTCAACAGAAACAAATTGACCTCTCCATATTTCCATTTCGATCCTGGGCACTGGCTGCTGATGGATACACACTTAATTCACCAAAGCACTGCTTGATAGGTCAACATTTTAAACTGCCTGCCAGTCCCAACCTGGAGCTTTTCTACTGTAGCCAGAGCTTCTGTCACTTTCCTAAATGTGTGATTTCAGCCTGAGCAGAGCTCAAAGCCTGACAGTCTGAAAGGCTGCTGGAGAGATTCTAGCAAGGGCAGCCTGACACACCCTTCCACCCTCACCACACACTGGTCGTCCGCTGTCAGTTTTGGGGGAACAGACTATCTTACAGACAGAACAAGTTGGAGAGCTATCCTGCTGCCATAGGGGATCGTGCTGACAGCATAGACTATAGGTCACACCAAATGTCACCCCACAACAGTAATATAAATGGAACTGCATGACAGAGATGCAGCTACATGGACTTCGGTGACGTCCTTTTTCTGAGATTATTGGCTCAACATTTAGGCTAAAATGAGCCCCACCAGGTAGTAACTCTGCAACTTGCTTGTCACGGCCTTGTATTTAATTTGCTTTGATTTAAATTTCAAAACGGCTTTAATTAGAACCACGGAACCTTACCGGGTGTAGTTCTCAGAGCAAGGAATTGTCCTTCACCACAGGCCTCTGAATGTGTACCCAGCAGGGGCTGATTTCTCCAACTGCAGAAGGCGGACAGAACTTCCGTATCAAATGCCAGGGGGGGAAAGGCCCTCTGCTCCCCAGGCTCCTTATTAAAGAGAGTTAATCAATCCAAATTTAAATCAACAGGTATAAAATGTACACTTGCCCTGAGCCTGTTGTCAAGGTTAGGAAGAAGCGAAGTTTTGAATTGGATTTGAATCAGGAGCAGCCAGGGGTGTCTTTATCCCAGCGCCAGCAGCTGCAGGGGGAAGGAGAAAATAGAACTGATTGCTCTCCTCCGGTGCTTTATAGAGTACGAAGGTACACTGGGGAACAAGGAAGGACGGAGGGGAAGCCAGTAAGGTAGGCCTACAGTAAGGTAGGCCGCATATCCGCGAGCTGTGCTTCACTAAGTTTATGTGACTCTTCTAACACATTTTGTTCTTTTCAGTTAAAGTTAAGCTCTACAAAATGCGCGGTCTTGGATCTAAGAAGAGCTTTGGCAATGTTGTGGGAAGGTCCTCAGTTTCCTCCGCTCTCAACTCTGGCAGTAGCTTCGGTTCTCGTGCTCCACAAAATGAAGAATTCGGACAGAAAACAGCACTAGATCAAGCAGTCAATAGTTAATTAGAACATGTGAGAATACACTTAGGAGAGGACCACTGGGCATGCCACCAGCCTCGAGCCTGACAGGCACAGCAGTTAGGTCTGTCTCGTCCCTCTCTCCCCTCCCAGTGCTTCCTTCAGGGTGAGCCTTTCTCAGAAGAGGGATACGGTTATCTCAGAAGCCCATTTGGCCCAGGGCTTAATAAGTTATAAATAGATATATAAGATTGAAGAATATGCATCGAGGTCAAATTACCCACCAAATTAAAAAGATACTAGAGGAAAGGTAACAATACTCTATATACACACTCTCCAGGAGAGGACATTTTGAAGTCATTTTGATCTGACCTAGCTAGCTAAGGTCAGCCACTACCACCCAGTGTTCTTTCCATCTTGTTTTGGGGGTCCCTGGGTAGCCTCTCTGGAGTTGATCACTACCACTGTCTTTATATCTTGACCACCAGATGATCACCACCATTATCAATATCAATATGAGCTAAATGTCTTTAATTCTTCCACTGAATGTCAGGAACACGCCCAGAGAAATTCTCCAATTTACAAGAGAAGGCAAATTAAATGTGAGCTAAAACCCTGATCAGTCTACTCCTCGGTTAATATGATTTGGGATTTAGCTCACTCATCTGAAATACTCCCTTAACCTTCTCCATCCTTATCAGAGCACACAAAGGCATTTGAAAGCACAGCACCTGAATACACAAAATGATTTAGCCCCGGGGGATCGCTCCCACTGCAAGCCTTAATATCCCCCAGCTGGCTTCTACTCAGTGCTAAACACAAAATGACAATTTCACTTGATAGCTCTCTTCTCCAACGAAAGACGTATGGCTTGAAATCTTACTACGTTTATTTATTTTCTGCGTGTGCACATACATGTGTGTGTTTGGAGGGCCTGTACCTGTCACTGTGTGCCTATGGAGGACAGAAGATAGTCTGCAGGCTTTCCCTCAGCTCTGTGGGACCTGAGGGTTGCTCTCAGATTACCGGGAGGCTTGGTAGCAAGCACCTCTGCCCACTGAGCCATTACGTCAGCCCACATATACAACTTTCAATTCCACAGATGCCTGTGCGGTGTCACGAAAGACGCAGGCAGTCAAAAGATATTCCCTCATGTCTCAGGAAAACTTGGAGTTAAGACAATGAGACAGTCATTAAGGGTTTAATTCTGGGGCTCTAAGGAAAATTTACACACGACGCTGCTGCTGAGGCTGGAGAAAACAGACGCTGAGTTGAGACTCAGCTGCTGGTTTTTGTTTGTTTGTTTTTATGGTTTCCTTCGTTTTCCAGGTGAGTTTGCTGACTCTTCCCCCTTTATCAACTTTTTCCCTAAAATAAAACTGGCTCTCTCCTGCTTACTGCGTGTAATGCAGACCTGAAGTAGGGAAATAGGGCATAGAATCAGGTCTGGGAGAGCCTTACACAAAGGCTTCAATTTAGCATATGAGAAAAAAAATTAAAAAAAAAACAAAACAGTTGGCCAAGTTAAAGACTAGTTCTACCTTCTTGGCCAAACCTGCTAAATCCACCCATGAGTACACAGGGACCCTGTGGAGGCTCTCGGGTGACCTGTGGTCCATTGCAATACTAAAACACACTTCTGGGTGCAGATTTTAGTTGCTAATGTGGGAGGCGATGTTGCAAAGTAGCTGGCACTATGCAAATGACCCCCAAATCCTGCCCTGAGAGATACAAAAGTCTAAGTCTTTGTGTGGTGTTTGTTGCCCCAGCCAGTTCCCTTCCCTTGAAAATGTGCTATCTATTAATAAACAGGCCTTGCTTCGGCTGCTGCCTCTGTGTGTCTCTGCTCAGTTCCTTGCTCAGGGACACAGACACTAGAACCTATCTGATGGTGACCTCCAATGTCTGCTAGTATCAAGCCAATCAAACCCCGTTCTAGTGCTCTGTCTGGTAGAAGTTCCTTCTCCTTGCCTGCCTTCTGAATCCCCGTAGTTACTTCAGTTTCTATGATGAGTAAAATAATGACACATCTTGGATCTTTTTGGTTTTGTTTTTCGAGACAGGGTGTCTCTGTGAAACAGTTCTGGCTGTCTTGGAACTTGATTTGTAGACCAGGCTGGCCTCAGACTCACAGAGATCCGCTTGCCGTTGCCTCCTGAGTGCTGGGATTGAGGGTGTGCACCCTCACGGCCTTGGCCACATCCCTGAATCTTAAAGGCTAACTATTGTGCCAGCAAAGGAAAAAAGGAGTGCTTGGGGAAGGGGATCTTGAACTGAGATTCGCTGAAGCAGCCATATTGTTTGAAGACTCTGCAGCCTGACTGTCTAGAACTCTGATTACAGAGAGATGGGAGTATTGCAGTCTGGAGGTCAAAATTGTCCTGGGCTATCTGTAGTCCCCTCTCGGGGACAGACCCTTGATTTCACCACAGAGGAGGATTTCAGCATGAGAGTGTGAAGCTGAGCTAAAGTTTCTTATTAAAACAAACACGAACAAAGAAAAAAAAGCATTTAAATAGATTTTAAGTGGGCGGTTACAAGACAAGAGGGTGTTCAAGAAGAAAATAAGACACACCTATTAGGTTTGAGCCAGGGCCAATCAGATAACATTTCCTTACAGTCTTACAGATACTAGTGAAGAGCCCACTGGGAATATGTCTAAGAGTCTGTGACAGATTCCCTGTTCCACAAACTCAGAAAAAAAATGCTAAATCCCAAAGGCAGAACAGTTCTCTCTGCCTCTCTATCTGGACAGTCATCTCAAAGTCGATTCTGGGATCCCTCTTACTATATATAAGAGAAAGCAACAGCCATTCTGAGTTTGTAACACAAACACCAGAGGCATCTGGATTCCAGTAAAATGGCAGACAGGTAAGAGTTTAAAGACTTCAGACTTCAAAGGGCTAAGGCACATGGTCTTTCCCATCCAATGAAAGCAATTGTGATGCTGATCTTGGTTGTCACATTGACATATCTGGGTAGTCTGGAGCTCAGCTAAAACTTTGTCTCCACCAGACTGGCCTTTAGGAATGCCTATGGGTAATTTTTTTTGACTGATAATTTATGTAGGAGGTCCCGCCTCTGCTGTGGGTGGTAGCATCCCTAGGCAGGTGGGCCTTAGTTGCCTAAGGAAACTGAACATGAGCCAGAGGGAACAAGGCAGTAAGAAGTGTTCCTTCACGGTCCACTTCTGTTCCTAATTGAATGCCTGAACCCTGAACTAGTAATAAACTGGTACTTGGATGTGTAAATCAAATCAACCTCCCACTACCCATACCATTATGGGTAGTCATATGACGTCACAACAGACATCCACCTAGAACAGTAAGATGCCTTTCCTGCATATCCCCTATCCTCTAGGCTCCTCCCACACTTCCTCACAGTGTAAGGCACTCCCTATTTGCCCCTTCCTTCTAGCTTCTCCAGGTGGTTTAAAATTCCCTTCCCTTTGGACCTTACCACACTCTCTCTGGCTTTAAATAAATCCTGTAGTATCAAGAAACAATATCTCAGCTTCCTCTATTGTTACTGGGAAATTTGGGGAATCCCTTCATGGTCTCTAGATGATACCAAAAAAATCAGAGTCTCCTCCGAGGGTTCTTAGTCTCATTAATAGAAGGATTTAAGAACACACTCACACAGAAGCTTGAAGACCATTTTATTACAGTTGAAAATAAAAACCCCAGGGAAGTCCGCTGTCCATCTTGGCAGCGCCTGAAGGATGATGACGGAAGAGAGGAGGGGAAAGGCTGTGCTGCTCGAGTAAGGCTGCGGGGAGATCAGCTACATGGCTCCCACATGACAAGATGGGGGCTTTAGAAAATAAGTAAGAAAGCCCAAAGTAACAGTAAAGGCCTACTTAGATTCTGGCCAGTGTCTAAAGAGAGACAGAAAAAGAGATAAAAAGTTATGCCTTCTGAGTCATGACTGGGGACAGGACTGTGGGCAGGATTCAGAAAGGTGGGTGGACCCAAAAAACCTCATGGCAAGTTGCAGGAACTGTGCTGGGGTGGGAATCAAGGTAAGGAAAAAGTACAAGGTCTCATTTAAGGGATAATGATTCTGCCTTTATCTTCAGCATGGGTTAAGGTGAGTCTACCTTCCTAGGGGTGGTCTCACCTTCCTATGTGGTGGTTCCTTAGTGATTGGCCAGCCCAGCTGCAATACAAGGGCTCCATCCAGGCCAGAGATTTCATTCTCTTAACCAGAGGCAAATAGCTTTCCTTGATTGTAGGGAACAGAAGAATCCCCAAGTGAGTGAAGTCCTGAGTGAGTGTGTATTTTGTCATGGGCATCACCACCTTGAAGGGGGTCAAGGCCTCAGACCCATGGGACAGTTGACAAAACCATTACCCATATGAACCAGATCCAAAAGGGGTGTCAAAGCTATTTCTTTCAGGAGTTCAGCTTTGAGTGTTTAGGAATGACTGCTCAGGGTGTGCCAAGATAAGCAACTACAGCTTCCACTCCCGACTGCCTACAGCCTGAGACTGCTCGACTCCGGAAACCTCCAGTCTAGACTCCCTAGCCCCACTCCCACACCCTCCCCATGCCACACCATACATAATAAACAGGTTGAAGCTCCATACTGTGGCAGTAACAGAGCCCCACCCGATGCCAGTTTCATGTACCTGTATATGTGTGCCTGTCCTTTCTTCACTCCCTTGACATCCTTAGTCAGGGATCTGAGACCCTAGCCACATGAGCGGCCACCCTCAATGGGCCTTCAGCGGTGCAGTGTCAATATCATAGCTGAGAACCTGCATGATCTTGCCAGTGACTCAGATGGGTGTCACTGGAACAGAGCAGAGGCTAGGGACTTCTCTCCCTGTCTCTTGCTATAGTTTCTCCATACTCTGTTCTTTGGTGAGTTTCTTGAGTCTTCAGGAGGCCCATCACTTGTGGATCCAGTAAAAGTCCAGAATGAACCAGGATCCTAGAACCTAGGTTTTAGCCACTGGTTCAGACGAGCTAATATTCTTAGAAACACCCAGTATCACTGGAGCACACTAATGGGACCCTGGTCACACTTCTAGGAGGATATCTGGGGGTATGCGGATTTGTATTATGTCTACTCTTCTCTGCTTGTTTGATTCCTTAGCCCCAAGTCCTGTTAGAACAATCTACTCCTCCATAAAAGCCTTCATCCCAGTGTCTAGCTAGCTGGGAACTGCAGCTTCTCGCCACTGGGGATCTGCTCTCAGTGTTCTCAGTTACATCTGAGACCGTTCAATACCCATGAACATGGATGTGGTCTTCTCAAAGGAGAGTCATATTACATTGCATCTTTACAATGGCCAGAGATGGGATTTGGGTGACATCTGAAGTTCTCTTCAAAGGGTTGCTAAGGTATGCAAATGAGATCACGGGGTCATTCCCGAGGAAGGCCTGACAGCATAACAGTTGGTAAGTAGATCCCATGGACACAGGAAGACGCAATATCACCACTGTAAACAAATGTAACAGTCTTGTCTGTGAGATTCCCAGCATAGATTCAGGATTGCAGTGAGACCCTCGGTGCAAAAACACAGCTCTCATCTCAAAGAAAATAAGAGATAGCTTATTCTGGAGTCAAATATGAGAAACCATGGCCAAGGAACCAGATTCATATTATTACAAATTCCCTGTTCCAATCTACTGAAAGTTGCATCACGGTTCTGTAGTAACAACAAAGACACTTGGAAAGTACGTTGGTGAAAGCATCACATAGGTGGGTCACAGTAAAGTGGGGACATCTCTGTCATAGGCCTCAGATGATATTTTTGGTGACTTTGTTAGCATTTGGATTGGTGGCTTGCTAAGAAAACGTTTTTTAAAGTTTTGCTAATCATAGGATGTTAAATCAGACATAGGAGAGGGCAAAAAAATTGCTTTCAAATGGACTAAAAATAGGCAAAGATAATTTAGCTCTGCTTTGCAATCTTTTAATCCTCCATACTGACGAACTTGAATCATTTGGCCTTGCAGACTCTGTAACAGGGGTGGTTCCTTCTTTCTCCACACCCTTGGAAATTTCAGTACACCAGGGCCTCCTGAAGATCATACACATGGGCCTTAAGGATAGTTTACTGTTGTTAACATCCTTCTTTGAAAATGTTCTTCTGTAGAAGAGATATTATCTCTGTGCAAGCACCCTTAACAACATAGATGGTCAATTGTGTTGAAATTCTTGATCTCTGCTAGACTCTAGAGGGTGAGGCTTCTTCCCTTCCTGTATCTCCACAATGTTCTCTCTTTTCCATCCCGCTTTATCATATAGCAAATATTCTTCAAAAGGTTATATGCTGGTCTAAGAGATGGGTGAGAGGCGGGAGAGCTAGGGAGCAGGCATCTGACTTCTAAGACGATGTGGGAGCCAGGAGTTACAGGGGCCAGGGCTACAAGCTAAAGAGTAGGACAGACCTCCAGCCAGACAATTTCTAAACTCCTCTGACCAGCATTCCAGAATCTACTAAATGTCTCATGTTATCTCAATGTTAAGGACAGAGCAGTAAAAACAAACAAACAAACAAACAAAAACAGAGAAAACAAGTTGGGAGAGAAGAAAAACACAATCAAAATATACAATGAAAAATAAGTTTAAAAAATTACGTTTTGTGTTCTGGAACCAGTAATAAGAAACAAAAGAAGGTTAGTAAGTATATTATGTAATCTTTTAAGCAATCCTAAAAGGTTGGGTGAAAAGTAAAGCAGGTAATGTAGGCAAGTAATAATGGTAATAACGGGATGGAAATTTTAATGTGTGCCCATGGGGAGGTACCTCATTAAGAAGCATTAAATTAGTAAAGACCAGAAGGAAGCATGTGATGGGGTAGGTTATCTCTCAATAATCTCAAAATAATAGAAAAATGAAAAGTGTCAAGACAAGACTGAGCCACCGAGAAGCTACAAAGGAGCCACGTCATTGGAGAAGGTTAGAACAGGGGAGAAGAGGTGCCGGGCTTGCCTGATATCGCTTACATCGCTGACCTTGACCTGGTTTGTTTCCTCACACAGACAGCAGACCATTTGGTTGCCAATTCGGTTTCAGTTCTGCTGAGTATTCTAGATGCATGATTCCCAGTAGCTACTCATTTGTTTTAACATAACAAGTTGAGTGCATTGCAGAGATAAAAATCAAAGAAAGTGTATCTATGTTGAGACCTCGTAAAATATGAGGGACTGAGGCTTTAGCACTTAAGAGTGCATACTGTTCTTGCAGATAACCTGGGTTCAGTTCCCAGCACCCACATGGGGCAGCTTAGAGCTACGTATACCCTTAGATCTAGAGGACTCATTGCCCTCTATGGTGGACTCTATACACACACACACACACACACACACACACACACACACACACACACACCTCAAAATAAAAATCTTAAATATGAGAATTTGATTTCTCTTTACTATATAGAGCTACCTAGAAAATCCCAGGACCCTTTTTCTTTGCAACCTAACACTTCCTTCTCTGTGTAACAGAGATAGAACCAGCCCTGTTGCTTCACCCCGAACAGCTCAAGTATGAGAGTCCCTTAATTCAGTAAATCTTGCTGATTCTCTTCAAAACCTAACAAGCTCCTGCGCCTGAACTTTGGTGATTTCTACACTGACAACTTATTAAATGTTCTCCAGCATTTCTGTTCTCTCAACCAGAGCTCCTTACAGACTCTCTCCTATGCAAATTTAATTGGCTGTTAAATTTACAGTAACAAGCATGAAGTGGTAGAAAGGTCATTTGATGAAGGCCAGGTTCCTTCAAGATGTTCCTGAGAAAAGAAACCACACATATTTAAATTAACATTGCCTTTCTCCACACTCATCAAATTAGGAAAGAGTTTTCTGTATTAGCAAAACTGCTACCAAACTCCTGTGTGATCATCAGTGGGAAGATACGGGCAGTTTGCCAGAGAACATTGTGTTTTGTTTGCCGTAGAGAAATGGTAAGTTTCCCATCACCATAGTACAAGAGGAAGGTCAAATTCTGACAGCTGTAGTTCCTACACCTTTTGTCCATCTGAATCCCATAAACCCGACTTCTCAATTCAGGGTTATAAAATGAACTCACTGATTTCTGGGTTGTATAGTGGTGGCCTCCGTCAGAGGCAGCACCACCAGGGCACAAAGAATATTAAGAAGTTTATAATAGTAAGAAATAGGGCTCAGAGACCTTGGCTAGTGGGCTGAGAACATAAGAGTTCAATGGCAAACATAGCTTATCTACAGCAAAATATAGTCTTCTTGTTGTATTTGAAGACCTGAAGTTGAATTATGTCTACATTTCATACCAAAATATTATCACAAGTGAGTTTTGTTTATATAATATATATTTATGTATGTGTGTATTTCTTTTTATTTACATTAATGATGCTATTTGTTTGCTACTTTCTATGCATCAGCACGCTCTGATAACCTATCCATGTGGTTACCCATTAAACTGTGCTGTGAGTTTAAGACGTGCATGTTCAGGTTCTGCCTATCCACTCAGCCAGTAAGAGACTTCCAAACTGCCTCTCCCCAACTACCACATACCATGAGCACATTTCTATAACCCCCTCTGTGTTGTATACTTAAGAATAGCAATCCAGAAAACTGACATTTTAGTGTCCTTTCTTACTTCTCTCCATCAACACACCTTCCTTCCCAGGGAGACAAAGTGCCCCCCTATAGCTTTAGTCTCCTCTTTTCACACCAAATTTGAGGAAGAAGGAACCTTAAATCTCATCCATGTTTTTGTTTGTTTTTCAAGACAGCTTTCTCTGTGTAGCCCAGGCTGTCCCGGAATTCACTTCTCGCTGTGGACCAGGCTGGCCTCAAACTCACAGAGATCTGCCTGCCTCTACCTCCCAAGGGCTGGGATTAATGGCATGTTCCACCATTTCCTGGCTGAGCAAACCTTAAATTTTAATCCCAATGCTCCTTATCCCAGTTTTCAGCCCTGCTGGAGACTCTCCTCTCTAGATTCCAGAGAGATCACTACTTAGTAAAATCCTTATGGGATAATCAATGATACAATGTGTGGGGAGAACTCAGGCCTGTTTGTGTGTGTTCACGCCTGAAGACTCTTTCAGGACAGGCAGATGGGGAAAGATAAGAAGGACTGGCCAAAGCCTGAAGGAAGTGTAAAGGCCTGACCCAGCTCCAGGTGCCCTCAGGAAGCTACAAAGGGAATACCATGGAAAGTAGCAGTGGAGATTTGTCATGAGTTACTTGGAGTTGACAGAGAAAGTAAAGATCCCAATTTTGTTACACTGGGAATCTTCAGAAGTTAGTTAACAAAGTAAGAGCAGATAGACTAATAATAAACCCTTGGGCCTTGGAAGAAGGTTTTCTCCCCTTAAAGAGGAAGAAGAAGCCAGTGTTCCTGGCCAACAGTTTCAACTTCATAACTCTACTTTTATGAAAACTTGATTTCATTATTCTTATTTTTCCTATTTTTTTTTTCATGTGTGTGTGGTGTAACCAAGGAGGAGCATTTAGGAGCCACCATTATGAATGACAGGTGTAACCTACTATACTGTTAACACTGCATGTAGAGCTTGTCTTGCCACCCTATCTGGAAGGATCTCTTCTCAGCTCTTCTCAGTTCTTTTTTTTCTGAAATGTTTAGTGCAGGAATATTATTGCTATTATTTTCTTTATGTGAAACATCTGATGCATACTATGTGCTCATCACATGTCTACTAAATTAACTATAATACAAGTGATTCTGTGTGTGGAAGTCATGCTAAGGCAGATTTGTCTCCGCTACAAAATGAGCTTTTATTCTTGCAATCAAAACAGGGTTGCCTGACTGTGCGTTCTGCTCCCATGCACGTTTCTACAGCTCAGGTATCACCTGTTTAGACCCTTCCTACCCAAGGTTCTACTGGTAACGGAACAGACACTCCTCTGAGTTATGTTCACCCCTCTTTTGAAAATATATCCCAACTTTGAAAGTATATAGTCCATCATATGCAGCCTGCAGTAGATTTTTACAATCCTAGAATTTCATCTTCCTTTTTGAGTCTGGCAATGTATCAGACAGTGCACTTTAGAATACAAACAATATACTAAACTCAGGTTAAGTTACAACAAAAGAAAATGTCTTGGTTCATATCACTAAAAGCCAATTCAGGTAAAGATGGTACTTTGGACCCTTTTCTTCCTGCTCAGTTCTCTGCCTTCCACATGCTTCCCTGCCTCTGTGTCATCCCTCTTTGGGTTTGAAAAGGATAGCTCCAGGAGCCCCTTCTCTCCCTCATTTTACAAGAAAAAAAAATACAAATATTCACATTGTTACAAATTTGTTGCCATTATATTAACTTAAGATACCTGCCCCGAGGATTTCTCAGAAAATTAGGAATCTCCCTCCCTCAAGACCAGCAATATCACTTTTGGGTATATACCCAAAGGATGCTCAATCGTACCACAAGAACATGTGCTCAACTATGTTCATAGCAGCGTTGTTTGTCATAGCCAGAACCTGGAAACGACCTAAATGCCCCTCAATCGAAGAAT
>NC_022020.1:33017422-33020737 GCF_000317375.1 Microtus ochrogaster | reverse complement strand
CATATTGAGTAAGGTAACCCAGACCCAGAAAGACAAATATCATATATAGTCACTCATAATTGGCTTTTAGACATAAAGCAAAGAAAAACCAGCCTACAAATCACAACCCCAGAGAACCTAGAAAACGGTGAGGACCCTAAGAGAGACATGCATGGACTTAATCTACGTGGAAAGTAGACAAAGACAAGATCTCCTGAGTAAATTTGGAGCATGGGGATCATGGGAGAGGGTAAAAGGGGAGGAGAGAGAAACAGAGAGGAGCGGAGTGGAGAAAAATACACCCGCCCCAATTGTGAACTAGTGTCACGGCAATGAAACCTCACGATTGTTTGTAGTCTTGGCTTCTAGTTCTAAAGCTATGGGCAGGGGCAGAGTCCAGAAAACACTTAGGTTCAAGCATGGAAACACGGGGTTCTTGGAAAGAAGTAAAGAGTAATAGAGATCAGTGACAACCATCCTCTGTGGCCTGCACAGGTGTTAATCTCCCAAGACTGTGTGACTTTGAAAACCTTAGGACCTTCGCAAATACACTTATCCATGTTTAAAGTCTCTCTTGCTTAACCTCGAAAAACAAAGATGCTTAAAAAAAGCTTTTACCCCCACACACACATGAAAGGCAGCAGCATTATTCTTTCTAAACAAAGTGGGATTTAAAGATCTCCTCTGGAAGATGATGGATGATGATGAAGAAGCTGGTGGGGCACCGACCCAGAAAGCAATGATTAATCACAGGCTTGCAGGCTCAACTGTCCACAGCGCCAAAGGGCATCATCCTTCTTCCAGTTTCTAAAGAGGTCAAGAGACGCGCTCCGTGGCAGTGAGATATGAATGGAGGGGAGTCACTTGACCCTCCTACAGAAGCCATAACTCACGGCCCCACCCCTGGCAAGTTTTCCAAAGGACCTCATTTGAGGGCTGAAGACCAGTGCTTCTAGCAAACCTGGACAGGTTCTGAAAAACTGTTTTAGAAGAGGCCTGCTTTCTGAAGCTTCAGGTTAGATGCCTATTTAGGATAACTAGGTAGATAGGTCATGTGGACTGTCATCATCTAAGAAATGACCCATGTTCATAAACTCACAGGGACAGTAAAGCCCACAATTCTTCTGTTCCACAGGCTGTGGTTAGGGTATTAACTCCATGCCAGCTAGGCCTAGTGGTGGCCAAACCTCCTAGATTTTTAGGAAAGTCAGGTGACAGGATGACAAGTTCTAGGTACCCCTGGACTACAGAGATGTGCACCAAACTTAGTGACACCCTGGCCAGTATTAGCAACTGAGTAACACCCTGACTCAAAGTAAGGCATGAAAGGGGTCATGGGAAAAAGCTGGCATCTAGCACAGAGGGAGTGCTTACCTAGTCACGGTAAAGTCATGGTTTCATACACAGACACACAAGCACAGAGACACACAGACACTCACACACAGACACTCACATACAGACACACAAACACACATAGGCACACAAACACTCACACACAGACACATACACACAAACACACACAAATACACACACTATTGTGTGACTTGCTTTGGAACAGCAGTAAGCAAGCCTGATTCCATGACCATCTGAACCGTACCTGATTATCGCATCTTACCTTTTCTAACTACTTAGATGGTTTTATTCACCATATGAAAACTCTCGGGTAGCTTCTTGGGGAATACTGGGATGGGTGGACACACGTTCCATCATCCCAGCTGTCTAGGCTTAGGCAAGGACAGATACCCATCTGAGTGTAGTCGCTGTCATACAGAGCAGTGGAGAAAGGTTCATAGGAGAGTGACATAGGAGCGAAGTGTGTCACTCCCGAGGGCAATGAGGACTGCATTTGATCTTGACAAGTACTGTGAACCACACCCATGAAAGGTCTCCCTGCTTAACATCGCTACAAGGCAATTATTTCAAAATGAGGTTGAGATGGGACTTTCAATTGAGACACAGTCACTAAAACAAATCTGTTATGATTCCACTTTTACGACATCCTGGACGTAGTTGGAAGTCTTAGCAGCAGACAGTAGAGTGGAACTGTGCGGAGTGCGGGGAGAGAGACCGGAGTCCTTGTTTATGCTGTTCGACTGTCGGTTTTACATAATAGATAGAGAGCTATGGAGATGAGAGGTGGTGATGACCGCAAAATATATGAAAGCATTTAGCAGCAGGACCTGCACCCTTAAAATACATAAGATGCAAATTCATTTGTATCTAACCCAATTTAAAACATGGGCTGACACCCAATATTCTGTTGATTGTGTCTGCTGGACCTCATGCCATTGGCAAGTTTTTGAACTTGAGCGCTTCTTCCAGGATGAATATCCACTGAGTGTTTTATGTGCTATGGCCTATAAAATTGTAGAATGTGGCTATTTCAGTCCCAGTTTAAACTTAGAGGGTAGAGGGTTTTAGTGGTTTGTGACCACTTTTAAAAAAGGTTCAAATGGTGGGGCTGGAGAGATGGCTCAGCACTAAGAGCACAGGCTGCTCTTCCAGAGTACCTAGGTTCAATTCCCCAGCACCTACACGGCCGCTCACAACTTTCTGTAACTTCAGTTCCAGAGGATCTGACACCATCACACAGACATCCATGCAGACAGAATAGTAATGTACATAAAATAAAGTAACAAAATAAAATAAAATAAAAAGCTCGAATGCCTGGTGGGATGTCAAATTTCATTCAAACTGCACCCACTGGCAGCTATCTGACATAGATAGTCACACACATTACCCTTGCTACAAATTTCTAGCTTACCCTAAGCACAAAACCCGAATGAGCTCCCTCAAGTGATCATCAGCCTCCTTTCTGATCTCCATCCAACCTTCCTCCTACTTCATCTTGAGCTTTTTCATCAATTAATATTTCGAATGGTTCTTTTATCTGACCTTGACAGCAGCTCGGCTTTTATAGCTTGCTGTTGTGATTCTTGGGGTCTCTGCCTTGCAATGACTTGTTAAAATTCTACTGAGGAATTAAAGGTAAAGCTATCTTCTTATGATTTCAAATAGGAACGCAGAATACACGTAGAATTGAAACGGGTTGCAGACTCCATTAAAAGGCTTAATTCAGAATGTAAGGCTAAGTTTTCTCTTTTTTAATTTTATTTTAGTTTTCTTTATCGAAAAAAAATTTCTGCCTCCTCCCAGCCTCCCATTTCCCTCCCCCTCTCCCCCTCCTCCCACTCCTCTCCCCCTCCCTCTCCAGTCCAAAGTGTAGTCAGAGTTCCCTGCCCTGTGGAAAGTCCAAGGTCCTTGCCCCTCCATCCAGGTCTAGGAAGGTGAACATCCAAACTAGCTAGGCTCCCACAAAGCCAGAACATGAAGTAG
>NC_022020.1:32991160-33017148 GCF_000317375.1 Microtus ochrogaster | reverse complement strand
TGAAGGTTCTATGTTGATATGCAAGATATTCATCAGTATGGCTATAGGATAGGGTCATTTCAGGCTAGGTTTTCTTAAGAATAATACTAATAAAAGTGGACTTCGGGATAATATGCTTAAACGTCTATCAAAAGGATTATGAAAAACAATGATAAAGACATAATATTTTGAATTTTAAATGTAACGGAAGATACAAGTTTCACAAGACTAAAGACTGCCATTGCTTAAAAAAGGCTCCTGGGGAAAACATCAAATAATAATAATGGGGGCTTTTTTTCTTTTTATAATACTAATTAAAATATAGTTCTATCATGTCATTCTTCCCTTTCCTCTTTCCAACCAGTCTCATGTGTTCTCTCATTCCCTCTTAAGTTCATGGCTTCTTTTTCTTTATTATTGTTGCATATTCACACCTAAATATGCATAAGTATAACATGCTGAGTCTATTTAGTGTTTGTTTGTATGTATATGATGTCAGGGATGATCACTTGGTATTGGATAGCCAATTAGGGGAATCATTCTTAGAAAAGAACAATTATCCCTTTCTGTAGTCTCTATTTTCCTAGGGCTTTTTCTCTATGGTGAAGCCTCACGATCCCCACCCCCACCCCACTCTATGTCCGCATATCTACTGATGCCATTGTTTAGGTCTTGTTTTGGCAGTCATAATGTTGAGATATAGCTTCCCTGTCATTTCTAGGAGACACAATCTTCCTGGACTCCCCAGTTCTCTGTCTCCTACAGTGTGTCCACTCCTCTTCTGTTGTGTTCCCTGAGCCTTGGGTGCAGAGACTGCTATAGATCTATCCACTGGGCTTGGGCACCAATGATCAGTTGTTTTCTGCATTTTGTTCTCGTCTATCACAACTTCATATTCATACATATTGTTAGAAATAATCTTAAGACGAGCCTCTCTGCCAATGCAAATAATTTCAATCAGACCAAATTAAGCCAAATAAAAAATGCCCATGTTTAATAAGTGCAATGCTCCCAGGTGGCCGGGAGCATGGCTAGAGAGATGAAGAGAACCACACAAAACCCGAAGACCATGTGTTCTTTTTTGGGCCACAGCCTACATAGCCTGTGGGAGTGGTCCTAACCCTCCTTGGGGAGGGGTCAGCGCTTGGGGGGCTTCCTGGAGGTGGAGTCCAGACCAAGGCAACTCCCAGAAGGAGGGGCTTTGAAAGGGAGCATTCTGCTCCATTGCTGCCCCAAAGATAAATGCCAGGGCCTGGGAGATACTTCCAACCCAAACACTCCAGAATCCTTGGATGTAGGAGTATCAGGGGGCCGGGGCCTCACTTTTGACCAAATTTCCCATAGTCCTTAGATATAGGGCTGCCAGCTCAAGTCTGGCTACTTCCTGTGGGCATGGGGTCATGTGGGAGATGGGAGAGCTGGGAGTTGGGATCACACTCATTGAGAAGTGTGGGCTGGAGTGGCATCCAGTTTACTGTCATCCTGGAGTCCTCAGGCAGCTGCTTTTTGAGGGAGATGAGAAGGCAGGTGGCTGGAAGAAAAAATATTGTTGTTATTGGCCTTATAAAATGGGGCTAGCCATGGGAAGTCATTAACTACCACAAAGAATGGAACAGGGAAGTGCCCTGGTTGTACAGGTGAGGCTCGGACATATAATTGGGACGCAATAGCAAAAAAAAAAAAAAACAAACAAACAGATTTTAGTTGGTAGATGTCCTTGATTCAGGAGAGTTGGTACCAATGGTAAAGTCCCAAGAGCTGGCGCAGGTGTTTAGCATTGTCTGGAGAGTGCTTTGTGGGTTCGTGTTGGCTCAGGCAACAGGAGTGACCTGTAAAATGTCCTTGAAACTGGCTGGGGTTAAGATAGGTTCTGGAGACTGTTAGGTTTGTTTTTTTTTTTTTTTAAACCAGACCTGGCTTATTAATAATGCAGCAGAACTTTTCCAGGAGCCTGTAGGTATCTGTAAGAGAGCTGGAACAGATTTACATTTTGGTGTCACAGCAAAAGGCTATTGCTTTAGGTTAAAAGGTATGAACATTTTAGAAGACAATTAAAGGAAATTGGGAACGCTGAAATTTTAAGATACACCTGAAACCTGTTAGTCCTGAACTATGAAGCCCTGTGAAAGAGGCACACCTGTCTGTATCTTTTCAGGAGACTTAACAAATGAAGTAATGAGCTACCAATACTTTAAGTCATCAAATGCCATTAGACAGATCTGGGAGGGATAAATGAGCAAAACTGAGACAGCTTTTTTTAGCTATACAGGCAATCCCACAGTCTCTCCTAGTCCTTAGAAAACATTAGCCTGGAAGCAGTGCCTGTTGTTAGCTGCTGAGTATAAGAGGCCCAAAGATTTTCCTGTGAGGAGAGAAGATTTAGTCTACCTGTCTCAGCAGGATGAGACGATTGATTCCCCAGGTGGCATCCAGGAAGCTGATGAGGTGGAAGGCTACTTTTTGCTGTGTGGGTGGCTTTGCCAAACCCAAGGCAAGCCTCAAGGCAGAAGGTCTTCTGTAACCATGTGTCTTCTTGGAGGAGCTATAGGATGCTGCAAGAGCTGGCATGTCTCTGTGTTAGAAGCTCTTTTGTTAAATGCTATAGTCTCAGAACTGTAAGGGCACTTGAGAGTCAGGGTACCATTACCTGTTATTTTAAACTGGGCATATAAGCTAAATTTAAATGTATACTTTATCCAACTAGTTACAGTTTACCAATGCTAGTAAATGTAAGAAGATTAAAAGGAATATTTTAATAAGTCAGAGAATACTAGCACATGTGGGTGCTCTTACCCAAGATGGCAGTGGGGTCAAAATGGCGGTTACCCGTGTGTTTGTATTTTTTAGAGTTGTTTTAATCTGGAGTTATAAGTTGTATTGATCTTAAGACAAGCACACATGCATACAAAAACATAAATCAAGCATACTATGGAAGCACACCCACCCACGTATTTACACAGATATACTGTGACCACATTATTCTAACAGACAGACAAAAACCTGTGTCCACTGACCAACTTAAAAATCCCAGTGTAGTTAGGTGGCAGAAGCCCGGAGAGTAGAAGGGCCGGGGAAAGAGAATTTTGAAATCCCAGAGTGAGACAAACAGCAAACAGCTTAGAGAAGCAGGGAGAGGGGAGGGGAGAAAGGCAGGAGCATACATCTAGAAACATGGGCTATGGAGCCTTGCTTGCTTTACATCAAATGTTAGTCCCAATTTAAAAGGTTTTTGTAGAAGGCTGCCCAAGGGCATTTGAGTAATCGGCTTTGAACTCTGGGAACCCATCAGAATTCCATGCCTAATTGGAACTCAAGTCTGTTGAGATGCGTCCACCCAACAGGGCCCTTGAGTTAAAATGGGGGTGCATAAGAAATGAGCGGGGATGTCTCCAGATCTCATCTGAGCTAAGCCCAGGCTTAGCCGCATGGGTAGGCTTCTGGCGTGGCCATGACTTCAACAGAAAGCCAGAAAAATCTGCACAGGAAAGATGCACAAATGAGCCCCCTGGGAACCCTATGGACCATGTACTCCCAAAGAGGAACTCAAGGAGTGGAAGCCAATGTTAGCCTGGCAGAGAGCGGGTAAGAAAGGTGTTTTCCTGCACGCTGCGCGAGGCCTGTGGGAAAAACAGAGCCCCTCAGTGGAAATCTTCATAATGTTAGGAACATTCTTAAGATGAGCCTCTCAGCCGATGCAAATAATTCCAATCAGACCAAATTAGACTGAATAAAAAATGCCCACGTTTAATAGATGCAGTGCTCCTGGGTGGCTGGGAGCATGGCAGATTGGGGGGCACACCACACAAAACCTGAAGAAACCCAAAGACTACGTGTTCCTTTTTCTTGGCAGCAGCCTAAATAGCCTGTGGGAGTGGTCCTGACCCTCTCTGGGAAGGGGTCAGCGCTTGGAGGGCTTTCCTGAGGTAGAGTATGGACCAAGGCAACTCCCAGGGGGAGGGGGCTTGAAATGGAGGATCCTGCTCCATTGGCACTCCATTGGCACCCCAATGATGAATGCCAGGAGCTGGGGTGACACTTCCAACCCAAACACCGATATACATACATCACACTTCATACATACTTCATATAAACATTCCCTTCTCTTTACCTGTTAAAACATGGTCTTCCTGGGCCCAGTTTTATACCAGTAGCATTAAAATCCGCAGTCTTTCTAAGTTAAAATCTGACTTGAGCCTTTTGTCTAGTGTGTAAGATATTTTATCTCGTGGCCCTTATCCAGCCCCTTCCTTTGTACTGTCCCTCCTGCTGGCAGGGTGAACAGCAGGCTGCCCTTGATTGTCTCCAAAGCCCAGCTAGTCCTCAGTTTATTAGACTAGGTGATTTTTATGTTGTCAAATGCCATCTGTCCTCATGCTACCCATTTGGTCACTGCCTTTTCCCATAAACTACATTCAGTAAAACAGTGGAGTTACCAGATTGGATCTTGAGTAGGAATTTACTACAGACTTACAGTCTTGGCTTTCCCCTGCATGTTCACAGCCCTGCTCTGCCCTCTAAAACTTGAGGAAAAAATGCGTATCATTTCTCTCTTGATTAGGACACAGAATGTCTCCAAATCCAAGCCCAAATTGGTGGCCTCGGAAGCGACAACATGCAATTAGAATATGCAATTATATAGCTGCAGTTTTGCATATTCCAAGCGAGCAATTTAAAATGTCAAATAGCTAGTCGTTTCTTTGTACTCCATAAAAGACTCCTCCTGAGTCCCCCAGACAACTCATTTGCAGAATTGCTAGTAAATCAACATAATTTGTTTTCCCCAAGACTTTGTTCTGCCAGGGAAACCACCTTCAAAAATGCTGAAGCTATTCCAATTATATCACATTATTGCATCTCACAATAAGGAACTTCCCTATAATTGGTCATGCAAATGAGAGACAAGAACGCACATATAATTTAGACATAGGGGATTATCCTTGAGAGGTAGCCCGACTGTTGCTCCCAAGTTAGTTTAATTTCATCTGTGCTTCCATTGCTTGGTAAAATTCCGTGGATTTGGCAATTCAGCAGATATTAGGTTTCCCAGGAGGCACACATTTTGCTTGACTGAATTCCAATATTTAATATATAGTGCATGTCAAATATTTGCAGAATTTGCGTGGGATGATATCAGCCTTGTGATGCCTGTGACTGCAGAATAGGAAACGCTTAGCCTTGGCTTTTCGAGAAGCAGCTTTGAAGCAGATGCAGATTCAGATCAATAACACTTAATTTCACACACCTGGCACTGCCAGAGACCATTGTACCAGAGCCCAAGGCAGGACCTATCATAATGTGCTTTTTTGGAAAGATCTACCACGAGGCAGCAGAAGCCTCAGCCTTGTGCTCTTGCTATACAGGTTTGTATGTATGTTTGGTCCAGATGCCTGTGGAATCTGTCATTTTCCCTGGCAAAGGAAAACAAAATGAAAGCAAGAAAGCTCGGCAAGCACACAGCTTTCTCAGAACTCTTTGATCCCTTAATTTGCTACCCATACGCACCACTCCCTTGGGCACAGGATGAGAGGGTGGAGCTCTATGCAGAACACAATCACTAGAATACTTTGTACCTATGGAGAATGTTTATGACAATAACGTTGGCTGTGGATTGATGGCAGGAACACAGCTGTAAGGATGGTGATAGCTCCTGGCTGAATCCAGTTTTGAGGTATAAATCTGTATGAATCTTACCTCCTTTATCTATAAAAAGATATGGTGAAGACTTAAACATCTGTCTCGTGTGACAACCCTAGGCAAGGGTTCTGATGAATCAAGATGGCCGAGGGGCCCTTCTTCCTGATCCTGAACTTTCCATTGAAGCTACACTCCTACTCCCGTGCTCCTCCCTTCTTTTACATGTGCTAACCCAGACACAATGCGATGAGGGAGATCCAGTGTGTTCGGATTCTGTATGCTACATAGTGCAGAGTCCAAGAGAACAGCAGGCAGACTCAGACAAATCTGGGTTCAAATCCTGCCTCCAGCCTTCAAACGTAAGTTTTGACAAGCCAATTACTTTCTTTAAAACTCAATTTCCCCTACCTGTAAAGGGAAGATGATTGTGAAAAATTAATGGAGGAATAAATGAGGTGGTCATAGCATGTTTCGTCTTCAGCAAATCTCTCACAGACAATGGTGTTGATTACAACTTGTATCTCATCCTTCTAATGGCTCAAATTTAGACTTTTAAAAAAAGTTTAAAACCCCGTCATTAGAAATTGACTCGTGTATCCCCCGTTACTGCCTAAAATTCCACCACAGGTTGTAGGAGCTACACATCCTAATGCTATCTTGTTATTAGAGTTCTATGTTCAACTCCATATCAATTGGTTTTATCTCCAAGGGAAACCCACTCCTCCAGTCTATTTGAGTAGAACTCTGTCCTTGAGTTCCTGTTATCACTACGTCTTTATATTCATTCTTCATCCAATGATGCAGCGCAATCTCTAAACGAGTACTCCCACTTGTCAGTCACACTGAGGAGATAGGAAGGTAAAAACAGTGCAGGCTGCCTTCAGAGAGGTAACTGAGAAATGGGCAGATGGGACACTGGAGAGATGTTATCTGGACATGAAGACTGGTGGATGTGGAAGTGAGGGAGTTAAGTCCACTCCTTTTAGGCCTTCCCCAATTCTTCTAGAAAAACTTTATACAAAAATGACTTAGTCTGCATATTCTGTGCAATATCACAGCATTAACATTATGGGGATATTTGTTGCCATTGCTTAACCTCTGGAAGCTCAGACACATACAAATTTTTCTTGATAACACATTTTCCACTAGTTAAAAGTGGCAGAAACTGATTTAGGGAGACGAGAGAACAAATACTTTAACTCCTAAATTTGCTTAGTCATTTGGTTGGGGACCTTTGAAGACTTTAGGAATGATTTGTCATCTCAAAATCAGAAGGACCTTTTGAGGTGAGGGCCAGGATTTTACAGATCAAAAACAAAGATAAAACAGTGTGCTCTGAGTCTGCACAGGAAAGCAGATGGAGCTCACACAGGGAAGCCAAGGAGCCAGAGTTGGGCCAGCTAACTGAAATGGCTCTGCAGGGGCTGATGGGAAAGTTGAGTAGGGTGAAATGGCTTGTTTATTACTTCCTCATAAAGTGTACTTGAATGGGTTGGAGACCTAGATTCAGGTAAAGTGGACAGCAGGGAGGGAACTTTTGTTTCAGAATATCAGTGACCTCCATGTGATGTGCAGAAGAATGAAACTAGATCCAAATCTATCACCATGCACAAAACTCAAGTCCAAGTGGATTAAAGACCTCAGCATAAAGCCAGCCACACTGAACCTCATAGAAGAGAAAATGGGAAGTACATTTGAACACATTGGCACAGGAGACTATGTCCTAAATATAACCCCAGTAGCACAGACACTGAAAAGAACAATTAATAAATGGGACCTCCTGAAACTGAAAAGCTTCTGTAAAAAACAAAGGATATGGTCAACAAGACAAAATGGCAGCCTACATAATGGAAAAAGATCTTCATCAATCCCACATCAGACAGAGATCTGATCTCGAAAATATACAAAGAACTCAATGGAGGAATCTAAGATGGCTGAAAGACACCTAAGGAAATGTTCAACATCCTTAGTCATCAGAGAAATGCAAATCAAAACAAACTCTGAGATTCCAACTTACACCTGTAAGAATGACCAAGATTAAAAACACTGATGACAACTTATGCTGGAGAGGTTGTGGGGTAAAGGGAACATTCCTGCATTGCTGGTGGGACTGCAAACTGGTACAGCCTCTTTGGATGTCAGTGTGGCGATTTCTCAGAAAATTAGGAAACAACCTTCCTCAAGACCCAGTAATATCACTTTTGGGTATATATCCCTTTACATGGGAAGTATAGATCCCCTGAGTAACTTGGAAGCACAGGGACTATGGGAGGGGGTTAAAGAGGAGGGGGGAGGCAGGAGGAGAACAAAGAAAAATATATAGCTCAATACAATCAATTCTTTTTAAAAAGAAAAAATGTCTTCATGGTAATAGAAAAGATGTGAAATGAACAGAGAAAGGGGATTACTGGGAGGGAACAAATCTACAAGAGACAGGTAGGAAATGAAGTATAGAACTAGGTTTTTGGGGAAGGTCAACAAAACCAAGTATGGGGTAATCCTACAATGAGATATATTATTTTGTATGCTAATTTTTAAAAGTCAATTTAAAAATTGCTTTCCCCTTGGACTGGGTAACAGTTTTAGGAAATGTGTTTTCCATGCACAGGAGGACAGGAGCTCAACAGCCTGGACCAGGGATCTAAGGACACTGCAAGAGAAGCCCAGCCAGGCGCTATAGAGAGAAGCATGGCCAGCGAAGGACCAGACCTGTGAACATTTGACTGACTCCTCGGGAATCATGAGTAGGGTCAGAAAGTATCTGGCTCACATGAACTACAGATTTCATTTATCTGGTATCAAAGGAAAGTAGTAACTCTGAAGCACCAGAGAATTTAGGAAAATAGTTATGCCAGGAAGCTTCATACAGAGGGAAATAACGTAGGTTTGAAAGAGGTCAAAGTACACTCCACTATGTACTCAGCCAACTCCACCAGAGACAGTGGAAGCAAAGACTCAAAAACTTCCAAAAGTTTGAAAGTCAATCCTTCTCCATCTTGAGGCATCATATAGACACAACTGAAGGATGCTCAGGGAAACTTGCCAGAGAAGGTTAGAGGTCTCTGTCTGGGGTTTTTCTGATTTATTTCCTTTTATCAACAAGGTCCGTTTGAGATGTATGATGACTTTCCATTCCCAGAAAAGTCCATTAAAGAACTGACAAATACAAATGATCTCTGGCTGCTGCTAAATGTGTAGCAGGATGGGAAATCCCAACTTCATTATTTTTTTAGATCCCAGAAACCCCTGAGCTGGAACTGATCTGAATACATCCTCCCTGAAGACTAGCTTACAAGGTATCAGAAGGCTCCATACAAATTTCTAAAGAAGGAAAACAACCAACAGCCCTACCCAGCTATGACACCTGTGACATATGACAACAGCCAGCATGACACAATAACGTTATGGATACAGTAGTGCCATCCATACCCTGGTGGTAACCAACAGCTCTCTAATTGGATTTAAGACCCCACTCATCAGCAAGGAAACCATGACTGATACTGGAAACTTAGCCAACTACCCAGGCTAGTGAAGTCATGGGTCTTGGAAGAGAACCTCCAAATACCACTTTATTAAACCATTGCCAACTACATTCTAAATATTTGTCCTTTTACCCACAGATAAGCGTAGTCCTCATCCATCATCAAAGATATTTCTTTTCAAGAGAAGACTGTTAGAGAAAATCACAACCAATCAAAATGTAAAATTGTGAGCCCAGTGCCAATGGATACATACACAAGACAACTCTTGCCCCTAAGGTTTTGGGAAACACTGATGAAGAGGGCATGGAAATATTTTAAGAGCCCGGGGATCAAGGATATTGCTGTATGAGATTGTGTATCTTCACAAAGCCAAAAGCTACACCCGCAAGCTCTCATCATCAACATGACTGCCTAAATAGCTATGAACTGAACAAGGACAACACACATGCTAAAGTAGATGGATGGAAGACCTCCAGACCTCAGCCTTACACACAGAACTACAGGAAACTCAGCAAAGAGTGGGAGAAATAGTCTTTACCAGGGAAGAACACGCCAGTTGGTTATCCAGCATCAAATGGTCAGCCCTATAAACACAGACACAAATAACATTATATAGAGTGAGCAGATTAGATTTAGGAGTGTGTGTGTGTGTGTGTGTGTGTGTGTGTGTGTGTGTGTGTGTACTATATATACAATAACTACATATGCAATAAGAAGAGTTCATGAAATTGAAGAAGCAAAGATTTGGAGGGAAGAAAGAGAAGAGGGAAATGATATAATTATATTATCATCTCAAAAATAAAAACCAACTATCTCTTGCAGAAATTCTAACCCAGTTCTCACTGCAACCCTTCATGAAGATGAAAGGCCACCAGTCAGCATTCTCTTGACACTTCTTTACTGTCACAAAAACAGGATCATTAAGCTCCCACGCTTATCTTCTCATCCAGGCTGTGCATAATTAAATTTGCCCCACGGGGCTATCCTTCTAGCTCTTTCCTTTGAGAATGTCTACCAGCCTGGCCTCTTTGGTTTTCTGTGTGTTATAATTTTAAACAGAAATGCAATCTAGAAGCAATGAGTTTGAGACCAACGAAAAGTATATTAAAAACATACAGTGGTTTGCATATCATGATTATAATACGAATTTTAAAAACTTCTACAAAAGCACTATTTGCCAATAGTCAGCATAGAATTCTACGGCTAGCATATGAGTCTGCTATGTGCTGAGACAGTTAAAATTCCAATTCTATTGAACACTGTTCTGAAATATAAAAAGCTTCCTAAATATTCACTGTCATTGTTGTTAACTGTTATTTGCTAGAGCTGGTCTCAGACTTCAATGAGAGACACAGAAAGTTACCTCTCATGCAGACAGCAGAGCCACTGTCCGCCAAGCTACTCTTGCTCTATTGGCCACTGAGGACTTTTACCGGCCTAAGGGCATTTGAGATTCGCTGATGTTAGCTTTGTAGCTTCCAATCTGCCTTCCAAACAGGGAGGCTTCCTTTCCTATCACCACATTGCCCTCTTTGCACTCTGTCCCCACCTACAAGTCTTTGTTTTATCCTTCCGTCCATTCCTCTTTCAATTCTTGCAGACCTTAACTGTTAGGTTGTGCAGAGTACCAGTGAGCTCTCTAATCTCCTGGTTGAGCTCTCCCACTGACTTCTCTGGTTTTAATGACTAACTATAAACCAAGGATCTCTGATGCAGACCTCCAAGTCACAATTTTACTTGAAGCTCCACAGAAAGTATCTAAGTGGGGCACACATCTCCTAGTTATACATCTATTTATTTATTTATTTATTTACTTACTTAGTTTTATGTATACAGTATTGTGTCTGCCTGCAGGCCAGATTTCATACTGAACACACGATAACTTATTCCAACCACCACCTGTTAGTACTGGCATTGCGTTCTTAGCTTTGAAGTAGTTTTATTCAGTCTGATGCAGATTCTCCAGTTGTCAGCCTGGAGTCAGTGAGTTCCCACTAGCTCAGATCAGCTGTTTCTGTGGCTTTCCCCATCATCATCTTGATCCATCTGTCATATTACTACTCCTCCATCTCTTCAATTGTACTCCGGGAGCTGGGTCCAGTGGTTAGCTGTGGATGTCTGCATCTGTTTCTGGATTAGAGTTTTAGCTTCTCTGGGGTTGTGGACTATAGGCTGGTTATCCTTTGCTTTCTGTCTGATGTTCACTTAAGAATCAGTACATACTATATTTGTTTTTCTGGGTCTGGATTCCTTTACTTAGCATGTTTTTTCTAGTTCCATCCATTTGCTTACAAATTTCAAGATGTCATTTTTTACCATTGAGTAGTACTCCATTGTGTAAATGTACTATATTTTTTTTATCTGTTCTTTGGTTAAGGGGCATCTAAGTTGTTTCCAGGTTCTGGATATTATAAATAATACTGCTATGAACATAGTTGAGCAAATATCCTTGTGGTATGAGTGTGCCTTCTTTGGGTACATGCCTCAAAGTGGTATTGCTGGATAATAAGGTAGACTGATTCTTAATTTTCTGAGAAATTGCCATAATGATTTCCACAGCAGTTGTACAAGTTTGCACTCCCACCAGCAATGGAGAAGTGTTCCCCATACTCCGTGTCCTATGCACATAAACCTCTCTCTCTAATCAATGCACTTAGCAGCTTGTTAGCCTAGAATCTCCCCCTGCCTCAAGCTGCCTGCATGCATCACTCTAACCATGGAATGAGTTTCTCCTCTCCTAATGACCATCAAACCTGGCCCGTTTCTACTCAAAGACATTTCTGATGTATCTATGTTCAAGGGAGGTAAGCCTGGTCCACCTGGACTAGTTGGAGGTGTATTTGCTATAAGGCAAAACTGTCTCTGAGTGAACACTTAGAAAGAATCCCCTCTTTGCTATCTTGAGCCTATGTGTAATTGACACATGGCCACTGTCACTTTGAAATAAGAGCAATTGTGATTTCCCACACAAGACTCCCAGGACATTGGGTTCCCTAGAATTCCTGGATGGAGGGTGTGGCTCATGAGGTGGCATAAGAGGCACATGTGAGATGCACTGTGCAATGGGCATGTGCAGTGGGCAAGAGTTTATATAATCCAAGCCTGTCAATCAAGACAGAGAATAAACTAATCCACTCCTCTGACTAACTAGGCCCTCCTTTTACTAGATCCCCAGAAAAAGAAGCAATAACCTGGAGAAGGCAGGGAAAGTTCGAATACACTTTCACCCATGTGGCCCATTGTCACAGGTGACAGTGTATTTTCTAACCTGTACTATTGCTTTTGTCCTTTAATGATGTTTCTATGCTACTTTTCAATCTATGTAAGTTTTTATTCCATAATTGAACAAGAGGCCAAGAACCTGGGAACACTGATCTCAGTCATGACCCCCAGTAACATTTTCACTTATTAGATATATGTTTCTCTTAAGAAAAGTAATTTTAAAATGGAAATGAAAAGAAGTCTTTCAAAAGCTTGAATGATAACATGTCTTTGGCATAATAGAATGTAGTTTCTCTAAGAGTTATTTTTTATTTGTATTCTTCTCTCATATATTACACGATAGGGACTCAGGGGCTCACAGAGGGGTCTGACCTAGATCTTCTGCATATACATTTATGACTTGGTGGTTTTGTGGGATTCCTAACAGTGGAAGTGGGGACTGTCTCTGACTCTTTTGTCTCTTTGTAAGACCCTTATCCTTCTACTGGGTTTCCCTACCCAGCCTTGATGTGGTGGTATGTGACTGGTCTTATTGTAGCTTGTTCTGCTATGTTTGATTGATATCTCTGGGAGACTTGCTGTTTTCTGAGGAGAGGCAGAGGGCGGGGAGAGTGGATCCGGGAAAGAAAGGACCATGTCCTGTTTCCAACTCCACCAACTCTATCTATTCTATTACCTTTTCCAGGGAGATCCTTGTGTCCTGCTTAAGTCCTCCTTGTGCCTTTGCCTCTCTGGGTCTGGGGATTATAGTGTGATTATCTCTTACTTTACAGCTAATATCTTCTTAAAAGGGAGCACACGCCGTGCTTGTCTTCCTGGGTGTGGGTTACCTCACTCAGGATGATCCTTTCTAGTTCCATACATTTGCCTTTAAAGTTCATGATATCATTGTTTTTAACAGCTGAGTAATACTCCATTGTATTGTAAATTGTATTGCACATTATAAATGTGCCACATTTTCTTTTTCTATTTTTTGGTTGGGAAACATCTAGGTTGCTTCCAGTTTCTGGCTATTATGAATAAAGCCGCTATGAATATAGTTGATCAAGTGTTCTTGTGATAGGATGGGGGATCCTTTAGATATATGACCAGGGGAAGTATAACTGAATCTTGTGATAAATTGATTTCCAATTTTCTGAGAACCCGCCATATTGATTTCCAAAATAGCTGTAAAAGTTTACACTCCCACCATCAGTGGAGGAGTGTTCCCCTTATTCTATGTCCTTGTCAGCATAAACTGTCATTTGTACTTTTTATTTTAGTCATTCTGACAGGTGTAAGGTGAAATCTCAAAGTTGTTTTGATTTGCATTTCCATGATGGCTAAGGATGCTGAATATTTCTTTAAGTGTTTAAGCTATTTGAGATTCCTTTGTTGAGAATTCTGTTTAGATCTGTACCCAATTTTTAACTGGATTATTTAGTTTGTTGATGTCTAGTTTTTTTAAGTTCTTTATATATTTTAGATATAGCCCCCTATCAGATATGGAGTTGGTGAAAACATTTTTCTATTCTGTGGGCTTCTGCTTTGTCCTCTTGATGGTGTCTTTTGCCTTACAGAAGCTTTTTTGTTTTATGGGATCCCAATTATTAATTGTGCTTAGTGCCTGCACTATTGGTGCTCTGTTCAGCAAGTTTGTCTCCTGCGTCAATTTTTCGAGCCTATTCTCTTCTGTCAGGTTCAGTGTATCTGGTTTTATGTTGAAGTCTTTGATGCACTTGGAATTGAGTTTTGTGCAGGGTAAGTGATATGGATCTGTTCACTTTCTTCTACATGTGGACATCCAGTTAGACCAGCGCCATCTGTTGAAGATGATTTTTTTCCATTGCATAATTTTGGCTTCATTAGGTGTCCATAATTATGTACATTTATACTGGATCTTCATCTTCGATTCCATTGGTCTACCTGCCTGTTTTTATGCAATACCATTCAGGTTTGTCTTTTCTTTTCTACAACTGTAGTTTTAATCTGGGATTTTTTTTATATTCCTATTATTCTTAAGTTTGGTCTTTTTATAGTGTCTCAGATTTCCTATATGTTTTGTGTTAGAAATATTTTAGATTTAACATTTTCTTTGACCAATGATTCTATTGTATCTTCAATGTTTTAGATTCTTCCTTCCATATCTTGTATTTTGTTGGTGATACTTATGCCTGTAGTTCCTGTTTACTTAACTAGATTTTTCATTTCCAAAATTTCCTCAGTTTGTGCTGTCTTTATTGCTGCTATTTCCATTTTCATGTCTTGAAGAGTTTTCTTTACCTGTTTGTTTTTACTTACCTTTCTTGGCATTTATTGATTTCCTACAAATTTTTATTTGTAGATGCCTCAATTTCTTTAAGGGATATTTTTATTTCCTCTTTAAGGACCTCTATCTTTTTTTATAAAGTTGGTTTTAAGGTTGTTTTCTTACACTTCAGCTGTGTTGGAATATTCAGGACTTGCTGTAATAGGATAGCTGGGCTTTGGAGCAACATATTGCCCTGGCTGTTGTTGATTGTTTAGGCTGGTGTTTAGGCATCTGGATTTGGGATAACTTTAGGTCTAGGTAATGATTTCTGAGTTTGTCTTTATTGAATGGGTATTTTGTCCCTTGGTTTCTGTTTCCTCTTTGGTCTTCTGGTATTTGTGGCATGGATTTCTGGTGGCTGGTATGACTTCTGGATGCAGAGGTGAGTCTCTGTCTAAGATGGGGGCTGGATATCTGTAGGTTAGCTTAGCCTTTGGTGCAGTATGGTTCTTTGCCCAAGTTGGGAGGTTTTTTCTTCTTTGATTTTGAGGATTTGGGGGCAAAGCAGGAAATCTGTTCATACTGGAAAATGTCCTTGTGACTTTTGTCTGAAATTTGCCTAACTTCTTCCCACCAAGGTGGCCATTCTCCAGGAGCACCCTGAAGGTGTGTCACCAGAGCAATACATGGAGGCACTGCACCAAAATGTATGCAGTAACAGAAACAACTCATTACATACAGAGCCCAGATACAAACTACCCAGGGCAAGTATACACAAATCTATTAAACCATCAGGGTAGGGAGGAAAACAGATAGGGAAGGAGACATGCAGGTTAACTTCATAAGGTCCAGGGATATTCAAGTAAATAGTCCAAGGGGTGAAATAGTGTTCCTAAAATTCTAAGTGAGTTTTCTCTCTTGGTCTTCTCAGAAAATACTCTAACTGCCTATACATCCTAAAAAGTAGTATAGTACACTGTTCATTCTATTATAGGAATAAGAAAGCAGACCTGGTACAAAGAGGATGTTTAGCCCCATTTTTTGTTGTTTTGTTTTGTTTTTTTAGATTTATTTATTTATTATGTACACAGTGTTCTGTCTGTCTGGATGCTTGCTGGCCAGAAGAGGGCACCAGATCTCATTATAGATGGCTGTGAGCCACCATGTAGTTGCTGGGAATTGAACTCAGGACCTCTGGAAGAGCAGTCAGTGCTCTTAACCTCTGAGTCATCTCTCCAGCCTCTAGCCCCAGTTTTTTAAGTCTTAAAATATGACTACATTTGGGTACAATGAAGTTCAAATATATAAGGTACACATAATGTATATATGTGTACCATTGTGCCTCACCTGCTATATAATAAGCATTCAAGTCACATGGCTTTGAATCAGGCTTGAACATACACATGGATGGATAGCTGGTAGACAGAGGATCATATAACTACAAGAACAGACTCAATCCTCAGTTCTACGCTTGTGTCTTCTTAGTAGATGGATGACACTTTTCTTTATGACAGAGAGAGTCATTGTCATCTGCTATGACTCGCTCTAAACTTAGACTTTTCTTAATGTTTTTATACATTCAATGAGTGTTTCTTTCTTCCTCAAATGAAGTTATGTTCCCATTCATTGCCAAGAATAACCCTTGCCTCTCATTCCCTGAAAAAGCCTAAAGAATGTATTTTCTCAAATATGATGTGCTTTTTCATCTTTTGGTTGAATTTTTAATCTCTTTACCTCTGATAACTCTGGAATAATAATAATACATTTAATGAATATTAATAGTTTCTATTTTCTAGCACCAGGCTGCTTTTTTACTCATTTTTATCAATAAATCTCAATACAATTCTATAAAGTTTATACAATTAACCTCATTTTATATATATTAGACAAAGGCAGGTTAGAAAAATTAGATAAATAACTTCTTCATTATTTATTTATTTATTAACCTGTTGATTAGAAAGAGGTAGGGTTGAACTGGGATATAGCTCAGAGGTGTAGGACCTAACATACACAAAACACTGCATTTGATTCTCATGTATTCTACACCACACAGACACACACAATTACTAGGCTAATATTTAAGCCCACATCTATCTTATTCAATTCTAATTTACAACTATTATGCTCCTAAATATACCTCAATGAAAAGAGATAAGAATAAATGAGCAATCATGTCACATAAAATAAGAGCCATTAAATTTAAATAATGTATAGTACAACCTGTAAAAAAAAAACTGTTATAGAAAGTTGTCTCCAGTATAAGGGCTACTTTCATCTTAATCAGAATAGCACTGATTATTGGAAAGACATGAAGCCTGTTAATGTTCTCCATAGGGTTCTGCCCAGAGAGGGTCCTTAGGCTCCTCTGTTACCTTCTAGTCACTTCCTCCCACCTGCACATTCTTCTGTCCCTCCCAAGATGCATGTGGTCTCAGACGTCGTTAAAATTACACAGAATGTAGAAAATTAAAGGAGAACTTCAGCTATCCAGTTATGGGGATGTCATCGTCCATGATGGAGTGAGACTTTCTGATGATTTGGCTGTTAGGAAAGAGGGCTCAAGCTATTATAACCCTTTCCCCATTCTGTTAGTAAGCCAAATCAGCCCCTTGTGTCAGCAAGCTAGACTGAAGTGGAATGCTTCTCTGGTTTGTTGCTGGTGTCCTACCTGGGATGAGCTGATGCTTACTTATGTCTCCCAGATATTTAGTCCTCCTCTATCTTACCAGAATGATTTATTTATGGAATATCCCTCAGGAAAATTTTCATGCCAGAAGGTAAAATTAACACTTAAATTAATTGTATAACACTATCTCAAGAGTTATTAGAGCATGCAAGCGATTTAGTGTTTATATAATTGTACTTATGAAAAAAAACCCTTCAAGCAGAAAAAGAAAAAATAGAAAATCAATAACAAAAATACAAATGGAGCTAGGCAGTTGTGTTGCACACCTTTAATTCCAGCACTCATAAAGCAGAAGCAGGCAGATCTCTGTGAGTTCAAGGCCAGCCTGGTCTACAAAGAGAAACCCTGTCTCAAAAAACCAAGAGAGAGAGAGAGAGAGAATTCAAATAGAAAGTTTAAGGCACAAGCACACTTTGGGATAAATATTTAACCAACTAGGAACCAATAATGCATCATTAAAGATAAGAAACAAATTCCTATTTAGGGCTACTCACTAGACTATATATGTACAAAATTCAAATTATCCACTGTAAATGTGGAGAAACATCTCAGAGGCCAGAGTAGGTTCTTATGCTAACATACTGTACAAACTGATCTCTCATAATAGAAATAAACACAGATGAGTGTGCCCAAACCAACAACAGCCAAGAGGCACCACTCATTACCATAGATATATAAATTTTGTGTTATAATCTAAAAACTCAATGAGATTCACAATCAAACTCTCCATTTATATCCTATGCATTTGGGTAAGAAACGGGTGAAGCTTTTAAAAGGTTTACTGGTAAGAAAGTAGCCATACCTGAGTCTTTAAAAAGACTTGCTGGTATAGTAGATTTGCCAGAAGAGTCACATGACTTTCAGGAAGACTAGGAATAAAGCATGACATGGTTCTACCAAATCCCAAAATCCATCTTCAGAATACTAACCTGCAGTAACTGAAACCACGGCTCTTGCATAGCAACAAAGATTATAAGAAAACAGAGAATACATACAGCAATTTAATATATTCAAAACTAAATGACCTTTCAATTAACGTGCAAACACGGTACATGTAATAGGCCTTGAGAAAGACTCGTCTACGAAGTGTGCCGCTGACTTAGTCAGTAAAACTATCAAGCTGTGTGTGGGCTTTTCTTTAATGGAAAACTTATTGCTGAATGTTCTCCTACTTATCATTTAAGCTTTTAGATTTTTTTTTTTTGTGTGTGTGTGTGTGTGTGTGTGTGTGTGTGTGTGTGTGTGTGCTTGAACTTGGTTACTTAGGTCAACCAATTCACTCATTCATCTAAACTGTCTGGTGTGTTGGTGTGTGGTTTTCTTAATAGTTCATATAATCCTTTGTACTTCCATGGTATCTCTTTTATCCATCTGATTTTATTTTAGCTTTTGCTCACAGTCTGACAAAAAACTTATTGGAATTGTTTCTAAAAACAAACAAACAAACAAACAAAAACTCATGCCAGATACTCAGTGCTGATTTCCTCATCTCGCCTTGCTTATTGGCTCTTTACCTTTGTCCTTCTACTGATTTTGAGTTTAGTTTGCTTTTGTTTTTCTAGACATTTCATCTCCAATACTGCTTCATTTAAGATCTTTGAGTTTTAAGTTGATTGGTTTCTTATGAAGGATATTGCAGCAGACAAGAAGAAGAATGGCAAAGGGTGATGTATGGAGGGAGAGAGGCAGAGTTCCCGTGGTCTTTCTGACAGAGGCACTCTCACAGACATCATGTGCTCAGCTCACCAGGAGTTCCCTTTATACCTTCAGATGCAGGCATTTACTGCTGTAAATGTCCTGCTTGGAACAGCTCTTGCTCTGTCCTGCAGGCTCTAGTACATAGGCTTCCCATTTTCATCTGTCCCACAAAACCTAATCTCCCTTTTAATGTTTCCAGTGACTCCTTAGTTATTAAGGAGCATTTTGCTTCTATTAATTCATAATTTGTTCTCTGATACCACTAATACCTTGTCATCTTATCCTACCATCTTCTGTTAGATTTCTTGATGTTTCAATATACATTTTCTTTATCACCTTTGAAGGAGAAAATTTGTCCCATGGAAATTCTTCTCTTTCTGGGGTTATTATCTTCTCCCCATATGGGTAACTATTCTGCCTTTTGATGTTCACTTCATCTTGTAATATTTCATCTTTGCATGCATAAAGCATCTAAAACATCTTGCACACAGTCTTGAATACTCAACAGATATTTGTTGAATTAATAGATTAATAGCTTCACAATAATTATACTATTTAACATAGTTTAATGCTCACCTTTTTCATGGTGTACAAACAGAGAATATTAAAGAAAAAGGAGATTTATAACATTCACATTAAAGTATAAATAGCATAAATTATTTTCTAATAATAGATACTAGGAAACATTCCACAGATGCAAAAGTCAAAGTAAATGACAATGAATATTTCCACACAAAGAAAGACTGTGTGATCCTACTTTATCAATGAGAATTTTAGACTGGCCATGGAAACAGGTAAGCTCATTGCTGGTCTTCACTTCTCTCCTCTCCTCTAAGTCCAATGCCCAAGTCTCACCTCCAACTTCGTAGCACATCTCCCGGTGTGACCCCCCCCCCTTCTCTCTCCCATTTTTAACAGATCTCGCAGATGTCCTCCTCCCACCTCCCTCCTCACTCACACTGTTAACCCCATCTCCAACTCCAGCAAGCATTCCCTGGGAACCCGTCAGCCAAGTCTGCCAGAGAAGCAAGGAGGCCAGCAAAACAAGTCTGCTAGCTTCAGATTTTCACTCTCTCTCCTTTCCTCCAATTCCCGAGTCTCATCCCCAGGTCTGTAACTTCACCATTCTCTATCCCCAGTCCCACGGACTAAGTAGAACACCCTACTCTCTTTCCTCCTGTAGACCCATTCAGCTCCCTCCCCAGCCCATCCCCATTCCTTAGTATCATTTCAAAATGCCTAAAAACATATTTTACTTGGAACCTCCAGTGACCACACGAAGCAAGATCCCAGAATAATTCCCTACCAAGAATGACACAACCACCATACCCTCCTAAGAACCAGAGAGTGTAACATAAAGCAAGGAGCTAAATACCCACAAAAAAGTCCAGTTATCAACATCTAGAATTACAATCATTTTAAACCCAGATGCACAAACACCAGTGTAAAAACATAATCAGTAGCATCCAAGAAAATATGTTCCCACTAGAGCCCAGTAACCTACCAAAGTAGGTTCTGAGAATTGCAACATAGCTGAATAATAAAAGACTGTAAAATAGCCTTTATGAATATGTTAAAAATCTTTAAGGAAGATATTAATAAATTTGTTACAGAAATGAATCTATGAAAACACAAACAGTGGAAGAAAATGAATCAAACATCTTGAGATATGAAAGTGAAAATTAAATCAATAAAGAAAACCCAGACAAAGGAAAATATGGAAATTAAATGTTTAGGAATGCAAATAGGAACCACAGTGGGAAACCTCTTCAATAGATTAGAAGGGATGGAAGAGAGAATCTCAGGCACTAAAGATACAATAGAAAAAATGATTTCTCCGTGGGAAAAAAATGTTAAATCTTAAAAAAAAAAAACTAGAATAAAGCCTCCCAAAAATTTAGGACACTATGACAGAACCAAATCTAAGAATAACAGGAATAGAGGAGGAAGAAGAAACTCCAAATAATAGGCACAGAAAACATTTTCAACATGTAGATAAAACCCATACCTGACACTGACTGGGTGACCTAGAAGCAGGGACTAGATAGTCCTGGGATCTACAGTAACAAAATACTACTGTTCTACGACTCCTAATGACATTCTTCCTTACTCAGATCAGTGCCTTGATCAGCCATCATCATAGAACCTTACTCCAGCAGTAGATGGTAACAAATACAGACACCCACAGACAGACATGCAGGGAGTGAGAGACCTTGCAACACCTATCCTTAAGCAGAATGTCTCCATTAAATCTTTCCCCTCAGTGTTCAGGGGATCCTGGGAAAGAATGGGTGGAAAAAGTATAAAAACTAGAGGAAATAAAGAATACCAAGAAAACAACGCCTTCTAGATAGAGCGGCTCTGGTGCACATGTGAACTCAGAAAGATCAAAGCAGCAAGAACAGGGCCTGTGTGGATCTGCACCAGGTACTTTGTGTATACAATATGGCTCCCAGTTTGTTCTTTTTATGGGATTCCTGAGTGTGTGACCAAGTGTGTCTTTGCATCTTTATCTGTTTTGGTTTTTGTGCCTTTTCTTGAGTACCTTTCCTTCTGTTTGCTTTGCTCTAGTCCAGTGTTTTATCTTATTCTATTATTATTATTATCTTGTGGATTAATATCCCTTATAAGCCTATTTGTTTTCTACTCAGAGAAGAAAATAGTTGAATACACATAGACAGAATGGTAGAGGAACTCAGAGGAATAGAAAGAGTGGAAACCATCATCAAGATATATTATATGAGGGGCTGGAGAAATGGCTCAGTGGTTTAAGAGCATTGCCTGCTCTTCCAAAGGTCCTGAGTTCAATTCCCAGCAACCACATGGTGGCTCACAACCATCTGTAATGAGGTCTGGTGCCCTCTTCTAACCTACAGATATACACACAGACAGAATATTGTATACATAATAAATAAATAAATAAATAAATAAATAAATAAATAAATAAATAAATAAAATTTAGAGGTCAGCCTGGTCTACAGATTGAGTTCCCAGACAAGTTCCAAAGCTAAACAGAGAAACCCTTTCTCAAAAAAAACAAAAACCAAAAGGAAAAATTTAAAACCTTAAGCATAGAAACAAGAAGAAAATAGTGGCTACCAAGGAATCAAGTAGTGGTTCTCAACCTTCCTAACACTGTGACACTTTCATACAACTCCTCATGCTGTGGTGACTTCAACCATACAGTTATTTTTGTTGCTACGTCATGATTGTAATTTTGCTTTCTTCTATGAATTACAATGTGCCGCGCACTGTGCCCCCGTGTCTGTGCTCTGTGAGCTAGAACCTAGTTCGTGAGCTTTGGGCAAGGGGCTGGTGGTTGAGAATACAGACAGACACAGAGACAGACCGACACACAGACCTTTTAACACTGATACCGAAGCCCCAAGAATGCCCGCTTATTGTGTTCAGTGGCAGATTATATAGAGATAGCCACGCCCCAGCCAAACCCACCAGAAACCACTCTCCTGCCCTCAGGAACTCCTGAAGGTCTCTGTGCCCAGAGCAGCTGTAGGCACTCAGATCAGGGGAAAACAAGTTGTTTACAAGAAATTCAGGATCTGGGGTCTCATTGCTTCCAACACAATGTAAATATTTGTGTTTTCCCATGGTCGTACAGGATTCCCGTGAAATGATCATTCAATCCACCCAAGGGGGTCGTGACCCACAGGTTGAAAACCACTTTATTAGACTATAAGCCAAGGACCAAGAGTGGATGAATACTAGTTAATGATGCAAACTTACATTTACATAGGGAATACGTTCTGAAGTTCTTTTGTACAACAGAGTGATTACAGTTAATAAAGATGCACAGTGTTACCTGGGTCATGGTAGCACACACCTTTAATGACAGCACTTGGGAGGCAGAGGCAGGCAGATCTCTGTGAGTTCGAGGCCAGCCTGGTCTATAAAGCAAGTTCCAGGACAGCCAGAGATACACAGAGAAACCCGGTCTCAACCCGCCCCCCCCAAAAAAAACATACACAGTATTCTAAACTTATTACAATATGAATGAACTTTGAAAACTTTATGCTAAGTGAAATAAAACAGATGCAAAAGGGCAAATATATGATCTCTGTGTTTGAGTTACTAACAATGCTAAGCCTTGTAAAGATAGAGAAAGACCAGGGGCGATAAGAAGAGAGAATGGACAGCTATTCAATAGATAGAGTCTCAAGGTGTGTGGGATGATAAAGAGTTCTGGAAGTAGAGGTGATGATAAGACGTCACATTAATGTGAATGTACTGGAAGTAGCTGAAATACATTTTTAAAAGTGGCTGGAAAAATAAATGAATTATGTATTTGAAAATTACTAAGAATAAAAGTAACTTATGTGTATCAGTTTCTTCCAGATTTTTCTTGTAAATTTTCCCAGAGGGGGGAAAAATGTCAAAGCTTTCTCACCCACTGCTCCCGTCTTGCAGCTTTGGAGAACTACCATAGCCAGGACAAAGGAACACTAGAGCATTTGACCCAGGTCTTCACCCCTGGAGGATATAAAGTTCTGGGGATGTTGGCACTGGCAGTTCACAACTGTTGAGAGTTTTCTCCAACCAAAGACAGCTCCACATCTAGCTCCCATGGTACTAGGTACCATGCAAGCTTTCCAGGAAATAAGCAACCCACAGTCATACCTCATTGCAATGTCTATGACCCACATGACACAAAACCCCTAAAGGTACAATAGTAGCACTCAGACCTTGGTGGCAACAAACAGCTCTCTAAGTGGCCTTAATGTCTACTAATCGTGCCTGGTACCAGAAGCCTAGCAGTTCACCCTGGCAGAGTGAGGTCATGGACCTTAGAGGAGAATCTACTGCTTCCACGTCACTAAACCAGCATAACTCCAAACTGGACTCTAAATAGTCAGACTTCTATCCACAGACAAGTGTAGTCCTCACCTCTTATCAAAGGGCCATCTCTCTGCAATAGGAGACTATTATAGAAAGCTGCAACTGGTCAAAATTCAGAAACAAGTGATAATGGGCTGACTTGCCCCAATATACGTTTACAACACAAGTCCTTCACCTACGGCTTAGAGAACATTGCAGAAGAGGGGGAAGAAAGAGTTTAAGAACCAGAAGACCAGAAAAGTTGCTGTGAGATTGTGTTTCAAATATAAACTTGTTATAAACATGCAAAAAGCCTTAGAGGTGAGTGCTCCACTATAAAAACTAAGAGTGAAGCCCTCCCACCAGCTATTGATAATATTGTCTAACTGCTTTGCATTTATGTAGCTACAGGGAGCAAAGGGGTTTTAAAGGCCTTGGAAAATGGAAATAATCCTAATTTCCTGCCAATGGCACCCAAACACCCATTTTAAAAAAATCAGTTGTCAGAGACAGGAAGTTGCACTGGAATTGTCCTGTTTCTGAATATGCTAGCTAGGAGTGACAGTTTAAATCCCTTTCTAGGAATCTGTGTTATCAGGTTTCAGTGGCATTGGATTTGTGTATTTATCTAGAAACCAGAGGTGATTTCTGTCAGTGCTTTGTTGAAGTCACATTTTAATTAGAAGCCTGAAGGGGACCTCTTATCAGGCTTGAGCATTCATCTGCGTCATCGGTGAATATACTTTTCTTCCGCAAGAGGATTTGTACTTTTCTTTTTCAGTGGTAACAGAGCAATCTCAGACTAGACTCATTTTATTTTCTAATGTATTTCTCACAATGGAAGATAAAATCGTAGGTAGCAGAATGCATTGCCATCTCTACAAAAGTTAACAGCTAATTAGGCAATTCAAATACTAGAAAATTTAAGATGAGTTTGATTTGTTGGAATATCTTTTCATTAGATATTATCTAAATAAAGAACACCAACCCAATTAAGATAATTTATCATTAATGGCAGCACCTCTATTTATTCTATCGCTTGAGTAAAGAACTTAACATTTAAAATCTCATTGTCAAATAACAGACAAAATATTTTTCATATTTTCTTACAGATTAAGCAAATTTGTGTAAGTATAAAAATAGACAATATTATGCTTCCAAAAAAACTATTCTTATTGCTAAATATCCACTTTTATTGTCTCAACTCCTGAAATCTTGGTTAAGTTTCTAGATATTGAATTACAAAAGGATACATCTGTATTTGTATGATGTTATTTGAACCATTAACTTACAATTCATATCTTAAAAATTTTCAGTGAATAGAAATTCTCAATACTCAGTTGTCCAACTTTCATTTAAACAAATTATTGGGAAAGCCGCCTTGAGCTCACCTGAGACACACAAGAGCTCATACACTCCCACAGTAGAGCAGAAACTTGAGAGCCCAGAACATAGCTTTCTTGGAATAGACTCTCGGTTGTATAGCCATTACTATTAACTATGCCTAACATCTTAGGAGAAACTATCATTTAGCCTTAAATTAAAGATAAACTACTCCACCATGTAAATGGACCATATCTCATTATCCATCCATCAGTTGATGGATATGTAGGTTGTTTCCAATTTCTGACTTGTGAATAGAACAACAGCAAACATGGTGAACAAGTATTTCTGTAGCAAAATGTAGCCTTTTGGGCACATGACCATGAATGGTAAAGCTGGATCATATGGTCGACCTACTTCATTTTTTGAGGAATCAACCACACTGATTTCCGTAATGGTTGAGACAGTTTGAATTCCCATCAGCAATGAATGAGTGTTCCCTTTCCCCTGCTTATCTGTCAGCATCTGCTGTCATTTGTTTTATTAATCTTAGACAATCTGACTGGAGAAAGGTAAAATCCAAAAGTAGCTTTAATTTGCATTTCCATGATGGCTAAAGATGTTATACATACATACATACATATGTGTGTGTGTGTGTGTGTGTGTATGTATGTATTTCTTGGCCACTTGAGTCTTTAAGAACTCCTTTTTTTTCAAAATTATAAATAAATGTATAAGTTTGGAAAGGCAAAAACAACATATTGCTTCAGATCAATGACTTTTGCAAAGATGTTTTTAAAGTGAGGAATAGCAGAGTTTTAGAGCCTATTGTTTGTATACAGTCTTGTGCATTAACCTACTGTATACACCATCCTGTACATTAACCTACTGTATACACCAT
>NC_022020.1:32977938-32990094 GCF_000317375.1 Microtus ochrogaster | reverse complement strand
TCTGTTTCTACATCTGAGAAGTTTCTAATATCAAACTGCTGGTTCTAAGTAGGGTATACTGTCATGTGTTCTGTAACTTGCTGTCACTACAACATTTCATGCTCCTTCCCCCCCCCTTTTCATCACCAGTCTGGGTAGGTTGTGTTTCTGTCCTGCCTTTCTAAGGTTCCAGTCTCGTTCATCAAACAGCCACTGACTAAACAAGAACGTCTTAAGCATCCTTTCCTTGTGCCCTGTGCTATGATGGTTATTCTTAGAGATGGCAGATGATGAGAAAAACATCATCTACTTCTGTGGGAAAACTGTAGTGTAGTCAAGGTACCAAGGACCAATTATAAACAGCATCAACCATTTACCAGTGCATATTAGACCAAGTATTTTATCTGTACTCCATTCCTCTATCATATAAATCATAAGTATTATATAGGTATATGCATGTGTTTATGTTTTTATGTGCTTGTATGTGTATATATGAATGTTAGATACCATTAAAAAAGTCTTTGCATAGTGTTGATATAGATATTTTAAACAGAAAATTTAACATCTCTTTTCCAAAATATTTATTGAGTAAGGGTGCTTAAATAATGAGATATTCACTTCCCAGATAATATATAATGCTTTAATATTGTTTATAACAAAAATACATGAATCTGATACATTTTATGGGTATGTAAATCAATTTCTCTAAAACCATTTCATCTGAAAAATTTAAGATGATTTCTAGCTACTGGTTATTTGGTATGGGGAAGTTTAAATGATAAACTGAAGGCAAATCTAATAAGGAAGAGTGAATTCTTAATCAATATTAATTTCCCTTTTCTTTCTGCCTGAGAAATTTGACATTTCATTATCTTGCATAGAGAAATGCCAGGACTAAATTTAGGTAATCCAATTCCATTGATTCCTAATAGAAAGCATTAACATAGTAAAGGAAAAAAAATCAAGACTTACCCAATTCATCACAACAGTTCAAAGCCATGAGCACATCACAAGGAAATAATCCATAAGGTTCTTTCTTACACCAAAAATGATAGTTTAATTTGTTAAATCTCCCTTCATGTCATGAGGCAATTGATTCTCTTATCAAAGTAAAGCTGCCAGATGATGAACACCATGTAGTCCAGGATGGCCTTCCATCTGCAGCAATCCTCTTGTCTCACCCTCCCAAACGCTGGGAATTATAGACGCGAACCATGAAGGAATAATGACTTAAAGCAAAGAGCCTCAAAGAGGCCGAAAAGCTGTTTCAGCGTACTCATCAGAACACCTGCCTGACAAAAAGTTAAGCCTCGTAATGAGAATATCTGCTGGCATTGCTGAGCTTGGAAACTACAAAGAATTACTACAGATAAAACTTCCCTCCCGAAAGTTCTCTCTTCTGCCCTTTAACGCCCCAAGCCCCCATGCCTGTGTATACAGTCTTCACTCCACAGAGAGAACTGATGTACTTCAATTGTTATGATTACAGGACAGCTCTGCTTCTGTAGAGGTCTGCCACCTCTTTCTTTAATTCTCATATCACTTTGATCAATCCAGATCTAGCAAAACACGGATACAGCCAACTCAGACATCAATCTTAGACTCTCATGTTTTCAGACTGGCCTTGTTATGTTCAGAGAAGATCCTAAAAGAGATGAAAATCCATGATCAGGAAATTTCCTAGAGAGCTTCAGTTGTAAGCTGGGAAGGAACCCAGATAGAGGCTGGAAGGTAGGTGTCACCACTTCAGAGACAATGGGACACAGGACTTGGGAGAATGGAAGCAATGAATGAGGTGGACTGAAGCCTCACACAATAGCCAACTTTATTTAGAGCAGCAGACAATTTATACTCTGGGGGTGCGGAGAATTCACATGTGCACCTGAGTTCAAGCACCAAATAAACTTTTGCAAATGAACGCATAAAAATTCTAAAATTCTTGGAGCTCTCAGTTTCCTGTACATAGAAAATCTTCACCTCAAGAAGCATCAATGTGTTGAGCAATCACACAATTTTTCAGACCTATGTAAGAAGAAACTCCATTCCGTATCCTCATTCTTTTGTGCTATCTATGCTATGATGTGAAACAAGAAGGTCACCATCAGAAATGGCTGGTATAGCTCACATTGTCTAGAAGACATTAAGCAGGCTCCCAAGTGCATGGTATATTCCTCAAGATTATATGGCGAAAAATAACTCAAAAATACTGCTGAAAAATTCTCTTTTAATAATAAAATTAATTGACAGAGTGAGATCCAGCCCACTGTGGGCAACACCATTCCCTAGCAAGGAGTCTTAAACTATATAAAACAGAGAAATTAGGTTGAGCACAAGCAAGCAAATACAAATGCATTCATTTCTCTCTGTTCTTGATTGTGGATGTGATATGACTAGCTGAAGTTCCCACCTTGACTTTACTACAATATTTGGCCTACTATAACCTGGAAATGTAAGTTCAAATAAAACTCCTTTTCTCAAAAAACAAGAAAAAAAAAACCCAGAACAACTACAACCAAAAAAAAAAAAAAAACCTCTTTTAATGCAGCTTGTATCAATACTGATGTAAAAGCTGGGTTTGATGAAAGTTCCTCTTCTTTTTTCCGGAGACCTGGGAAGCATATGGTTTCTGTTCCTAGTCTTATCTGTCATTCAAATCAGAATCCCCAGGTGCTTTTAATACTGCAGACAGGAAACATGTCTCCACCACAAGTGAGACAGAAGAAAACAATACAGAGTTCTCTCGCTATTCAATCCATAGCTAACAGTTCAGGAAAAATCCAAACCTTCATCAGAAATTTGAGCAGGAAAGACAGGAAAAAATAACTATTCCATCAAGTCCTTGAGACATCATTACCTCGACAATATTTGAGGTATTCTGTATTGGCTCTTATTGGCTCCCCTATAAATAGAGAGCTGAATGCAAATAGATAATTGACTTTTCCAAGATCTGCTTTCTAAAAGAAGGTGGGTCTATAATCCATATTCTACAATGTTGATTCAGACATAAATTAGATTTCAGGCAGACTGAAGCAGGGAAGGCTGACAGAGGAAGGCGGAGAGGAGTGGACTGGCAGACCTCACTTTTGACAGGAGACATAAATAAGAGAAGAGATGGGACACTGGGAAAGCATTGCAAAAGAAACACGCCTCACAGGCCAGCTTGACAGCTAGGAGCCCTGGGTCTTGGTGAAAAGGAGCAGAGTACATTTCAAGAAGCGTCTACTCTATTCTAACCGCTGACCAGTATCATGATCTCCAGGACCAAGTGAGAACAGGTGCCCCATGGGCTGGTGGGAAGCTGCCTTCACCTCCCTAAGGTCATGTCTATAACAGAGAAATCAGGTGGCAGAGAACCAACATCAGAACTTCTACTGGCTGCTTAGATCCCTTCTTCACATCAAGTATTCAGAAGTAAAGGGAAAAAATGGGACATAATCCATACCCATGGGTCCTATACTCCCTTCTTCCACAAGAAAAGGCTGTTTTTGAGGTCCAGAGAACACTCCAGGCTTGGGATTTGGGGTTTGAAGTACTTTCAGTAGACATCGGTGGAAACACTATGGTGCAACCCATTAATGCTTGCAGTTAAAAATGTATTCGTGGTTATAATAATAGGAGGCTGAAAAGACAGCTCAGAGGTTAAGAGCACTGGTTGCTTTTCCAGAGGTCCTGAGTTCAATTCCCAGCAACCACATGGTGACTCACAACCATCTATAATGAGATCTGGTGCCCTCTTCTGGCAGGCAGGTGTACATATAATTAATAAATAATTCATATTTATTGATTTTTATTGAGCTTTACTTTTTTCTATGTTCCCCTCCCTGCCTTCCCCCTCCCCCTTCAATCCTTTCCCAAGGTCCCCATGCTCCCAATTTACTTAGGAGATCTTGTCTTTTTCTACTTCCCATGTAGATTAGATCTATATAAGTATTTCTTAGGGTCCTCATTGTTGTCTAAGTTCTCTGGGATTGTGGCCTGTAGGCTGGTTTTCTTTCTTTCTTTTTTTTATTTATTTTAGAGACAGGGTTTCTCCGTAACTTTTTGGTTCCTGTCCTGGAACTAGCTCTTCTAGATCAGGCTGGCCTCGAATTCACAGAGATGCGCCTGCCTCTGCCTCCCGAGTGCTGGGATTAAAGGCGTGCACCACCACCACCAGGGTGGTTTTCTTTCCTTTATGTGTAAAACCATCTATGAGTGAGTACATGTGATAACTGTCTTTCTGTGTCCGGGTTACCTCACTCAAAATAATGTTTTCTTGCTCCATCCATTTTCCTGCAAAAGTCAAGATTTTTTTTCTGCTGTGTAGTACTCCATTGTGTAAATGTACCACATTTTCCTTATCCATTCTTCGGTCGAGGGGCATTTAGGTTGTTTCCAGGTTCTGGCTATGAAACAAAACTGCTATGAACATAGTTGAGCACATGTCCTTGTGGCACAATTGAGCATCCTTTGGATATATACCCAAAAGTGGTATTGCTGGGTCTTGAGGTAGGTTGTTTCCTAATTTTCTGAGAAATTGCCACACTGACATCCAAAGTGGCTGTACCAGTTTGCATTCCCACCAGCAATGCAGAAGTGTTTCCTTTCCCCCACAACCTCTCCAGCATAAGTTGTCATCAGTGTTTTTTATCTTGGCCATTCTTACAGGTGTAAGATGGAATCTCAGAGTTGTTTTGATTTGCAAAAAAAAATAAATCTTTTTAAAAATAATCAAGGTCACATGTCTGTCTATAACTGGTGTTCAGATAGCTCTACAGTTGTGAGATGTGCTAAGTAAGAAGCTATAGTGATGATGGGCTGAGAAATGGATTCGTGATTAATAGCACGTGCTCTCCTTGCAGAAGACTGGAGTAACTCATTCCCAGCAGCCATGGTCAGGTAGCTCACGACTGCCTGCAACTCTTAGCTGCCAAAGGTCTGACGCCCCCTTCCGACTTCTGAAGGCACTCACACACATACACATGCATATATACATGGAGATACATAGTAAAAACATATCTTTTAAAAAAAGAAACTATGGATATCAGCTTATCAGCAGTCTCACATTTTAGGATAGCAGTGTGACTCCCAAGGGCTATGAGAGCTTGGAATCTCAGTGATTTGGCAAAGATGGAGCTCCTTCATACTGCAGCATTTATACGCACTTATGAAAAGAATCCTTCCCTGCTAACAGAGTTGAATATGTCCCACAGACACCATATTGCCACTCATTGCTTCAGAAAATTTCCTGCATTGGGTTTTTAATTACTCCGCAAATCCCTTACTCTGTCTGTTAATTTCTCCTGTACTTTAAGCCTAAACTTAAATCACTGAGCATTAAAACTCATGAGCTGAAGTCAGTCTTCCCAGAATTTTATAAAATGAGATGCTAATGTAGTTAATGAAACGTAAACAGCTTTAAAACATATCTGCACTTTAAAATTACAAAACAGGAATTGCTTAAAATCCCCCTGCTGTGTTCTCTGTAAGCTCTCAGTTTTCATATCCATCCTCATTTAGGCCCCATTCCATGAATTTGTTCTTTAAAATTACCCAATTCTTCATGATACTTCCTCCATGTTATTCGAATACAGCACCCATATTATGTTTTCTAAGGGAGTAGAAATTATATATCCAGTTCATTTTAAATATATATTAAGTTATATATATTTATATATTATATATTCAGTTTTATATGCATGTAAATTTTTACATATTATATATAAACATAATATAATAATATGTAAGTATGTTATACAAATACAATATACATTATATATGACTTATTAGATTGCATCACAGGACATGGACTGGGTAATCCAAAATGGTTGTCTTACACTAAAGAATACAAGTATCTGATAGCTCTTCCAACTATGAAGCTGGGTGTCCCAGCAGTCCTGCAGTCTGACCTGACACTGATGGCCTTAGGGATCCCTGGAGAGCTAATGGCCTTAATTCTGTCAGAATACCTAAAAGGTTGATTTAATATTGGTGAAGGAATGCCTTTTCAACTGTATAGATGGAATAGCCAGAAAGGATGAGGACAAGCATGCAAAAAAAATAGTTTCTTTTTTTTTCTATGTCCTTTCCTTTAGGTTGCCACCAGAAGGTGCTGCCCACGTTTAGGGTGGCTCTCTTTGCTTTCAATTATCAGATAAAGAAAAATCCCTTGACTCAGAGACCTAAGATAGAACTAAACACAATTGGAGAAAAAAAATGTCAACGTAATGATGCCTAACAATACTCTGCTATACTTACAGATTGGTGACTACTCCAACTGTCATCAGAGAGCCTTCACCCAGTAACTAATGGAAACAGATGCAGACACTCACAGCGAAACAGTAGGCCGACCTCAGGGAATTTTGTTGAAGAGCAGGAAAAAAGAATGTTGAGCCAGAGGGGCCAAGGACATCACAAGAAAACCCACAGAATCAAACACCCTGAGCTCATAAGTGCTCACAGAGTCTAAACTAACAACCAGGGACTCTGCATGTGACCGACTTAGGCACTCTACATATATGTGACAGTTGTGCAACCTGGTCTACATGCAGGACTCCTAACAGCAAGAGCAGAGGTTGAATCTAATGCCTTAACTGGCTTTGTTGATACCCATGGGAGGCCTGCCCCTTTCAGAACAAACAGAGGAGGAGTGGATTGGGGAGAAGGACAGGAGGATAGTATGGAGGGAAAACTTTAAAAATGAATATAAAAAATTAATTAACTGTAAAAAAAAAAAAAAGAAGAAAAATCCCTCACCATAATGTCTATCAGCTTAGGTCTTAGTTGATTCCAAATATAGTCATGCTGACAACCAAAATTACCTATGACAAGTTTGCTCCATGTTGCATAGAACCACATCTCCTTTGTCATGGTAGTTTCCACAACCCATCCCTACTTCTTTCCTACCTCCCCAAATCCTTCTCCTATGAAATAATACAGGGACAAGCCTCCCCCCTTTGTTATTGGTCTGAGAGTCCTTATTTCTTACCCACTATTGAGGCATAACTTTCCTGTTCACAATTTCAATGTTCTAGGTAAGGAGGGTTGGGTTTCTCTCCAACATTTCACTTTATTTCATTGCATTTTCTTCTTTGCATAGGTTCTGATGACAAGTTAATTCTCACACTTGCTTCTTGATGGGTAAGACTCTCCCTGTCACAGATCCACCAAAGATTTTCTCTTTCTTTGATGTTCTGTAATTTGAGCATAATAGATCTAGGTATCATTTTTTTTAGTATTGCTCTTTATTCTCTAAGCTTTCTGAGATGTAGCTTGGCTTTGCAAAATGTTCATCCACTATTACTTTCTATAACTCATTCCTGTCTTCATTGCTAGTGTTCTCATTCTATGTATGTGATACCTTCTGTAATTATTTCATAGTGCTTGAATACCCTGTTATTTAAAAGTTATTCTTATTGTTCTCTATTTTTAAGTTTTAGAATTGGAAAGGGAAGCAAAATATGTTTCTAAGACAGTGGTTCTCAAACTTCCTAATGTTGTGACCCTTTAATACAATCTCTCATGTTGTGGCGCTGCCCAACCAGAAAATTATCTCATTACTACTTTATAACTGTAATTTTGCTATTGTTATGAATCATAATGTAAATGTCTGATATACAGGATATCTGATATACAGCCTCCTCAAAGACATTGTGGCCCACAGTTTGAGAACTGCTTTTGTAAGCGATTAGGCCAAGACAAAAACCTAAAATTCAACCATGCTAGTGTTCTTCTTGCACATTGTATCTGGGTTTGCTTGAATAACACTGAGGTAAACAATGAATAAAGATAAGGGCATTCTATGAAAATGACTTCAGAAGCCTCACCTCTGTTTGGCTCCATTATTATCGTGGACTAATTCCTAAACTACCCAACCTTGCTCTTCTCTCCAAAATAATCTTCCCTGAACCTGCATACCTTTTTGTGTGTATGTGTGTTATTTGTGTATTAATTTCTTTTCTACAACCTACATTGTCTCTAGGCCCCAGGAAGACAAAAACAATTCTTTTCTATGCAACACTAAAGGATCCTCAGTATTTGAAATATTAAAAACTCATAAGTAATGTGTCAGCTTGTCTGAATTGATAAAATTTCTTGTTCCTTTTACAGAATTATAGAGTGGGTCATAGGACAAAGTCCATAATCCAATCTGACTAAAGACTGGAAAGAGGTTCAGGAGATGATAAGAATGGGTGGAAAGAGAGTCAAGCCACATTAACATTCCTGACTGGAACATATCTCATAATAACAGGTCATTGGAACTACAAAAGCATTTATCTAACTGTTCAAAGGCCCTGTCTTAGTTAGTGGTCTATAGCTATAAGAGACACCATTCCAAGGCAATACTTAAAAAAGAAAGCATTCAATTGGAGTTTGCTTACAGTCTGTTATCATCATGGTGAGAAGCATAGCAGCAGGCAGACAGACATGGAACTGGAGAAGTATCTGTGAGGTCTACATTTAGATCCACAGACAGCAGGAAAAGAGAAACACTGGGCCTGGCTTGGGCTTTTGAAATCTCAAAGCCCACCCCCACTGACATACTTCCTCCAATAAGGTCACGCCTACTCCAATAAGACCACACCTCCTAATCCTTCTTAAGTAACACCATTCCTGATGACTAATCATTCAAATATATGAACCTATGGGGGCCATTATTACTTAAACAAGCACAGTTCTGGATTTAAAAAGTTGAGAGGAAATACTATAGATTGAGGAAGAGTATTGAGAGGGAGTCAGTATCCAGCACTAATCGACCAGCCAATGATATCAGACATGCTCCTGAAAGGTCAATACAAGAACTGACAAGACCAGAGCTCAAGCTCCAATTTCATTTCGCTGACTTCAAAAAGTAGTGTCAACCTATAAGACAGCTGATTTCCTCAATATGACAACTAGAAATCTTCAGATTTGACCAAATAATAGATCATTTTCCATTGCATTGCTGAATGCAATCCAAGCCTGATTGCATTGCTGAAGAAAGCAAGGTGAAATCTTTAAATGAAGTAGGTACCTCAAGAAGAGGAACTATCTAAAGACATTGTTTAAAAGTTGTTATCAAGGTTAAAACTAGCAAAAATTTTAATTTCTTAAATGAATGATTTATCAGATAAATTGGTATACCCATAAAGATAATTAAAGTAAAATTTAGTTCCAAAATTGAATTTTTATCTGATTGAGCTAATCTGATAAGATTTGTGTATATGATGTTGCCTTTGACTTTGGTTAAGTCAATGAATATATCTATTCTTCCTCCCTAAATAAGCAGAGAAGTTATTTCTTTTCATCTAATTACATATTCATGAGATCATGTGAACTCCACTAAAGAACCTTAAATAATACTTGTCTAAATAGAAAGTATTATGAATATTTCTAATTAACAAATAATGATTTTCCCTACATTCAACCTACACTGAAGAAGGAAATCCCAAGTTTACCCAACTACCAAGTGACAGAATCAAATTTTGCCCATTTATCCCAAATCACGCACTTAAAATCTTCAATTGTTAAACATATACATAGAAGAATATTATTTTTATAGCTATAGCATTAAGAAATGATGATCAATTTTTATCAACATTAACTTAGAACCTTATAATGGTATATATTTTGAATTGTTTTACTCTCTCAATTGAGAGATGCAAAGTTCACAAAAATAAAAATTTGGCTTTATTTTACATCCAAAGAATTACAGAAATAAATGTGAACCCTATATAAATAGATGAAAAAGATTCCCTCTGCCTCATTCTATTGTTGATAATATTTGCTCTTGCCTTAAGCCAATGACAGATAACAATATCATTTTGTTGTTGTTATCTTCTCTATTTTCTTTTAGCAGATGTTCAAAGCAAACTGTGTATTTGAACATTTAAATATAATGAATAGGAAGAATATTGAAAGAGTATACATACTTCTGTAGACATAGTCACAGTTCTTTGCTGTATTAGTCACTTTGTTGCTATGACCAAAAGAAGGTTAAGGAAGAAAGGCTTTGTTTTAATTTGTAATCCCAAGAAATAGTCCATGATGGTGGGGAAACAGGTTTGGTGGCCTGAAGCTTACTGATTCCACTTTCATCTCTACACAGGAAGCAGAGAGAAAGAACAGAAAGTGAGGGGAGGCTATAAAATCTCAAAGCCTATCCTCATTGACATACTTCCTCCAGCAAGACTGCATCTCCTAAAGAGTCTGTATCTTCCCCAACAGGGGACCAAGTGTTCAGACACATTAGCCTATAGCCTACATTTCTCATGCAAGCCACCACCTAATCCTCTGGGTGTAAAGAGAAGGATTGATGTAATCATATCAAGTTCCTATATGGTGGTTATTGTTTATCACAATATCTCTTGCTTCTTGTGTTCCTTGATCTCGTCTCTTTTCTGTTAGTCACGTATCTCAGAGTATTTCTTCTCTGGGTACCTTCCTATCTCTCTTTATCTGCTCTAGAGCCACCCCCACCCTCCTGGGATGTTCATCACAGCTGGATCCTTTCAGTTCTCTGCCATTTGCTGTCTACACATCCCAGTTTGTTTTCCAATCTCACTATTTGCTTTTTTTCCAAACACTTATTAGCACTATCATGAATGTTTTGAGGTATTTTTGGTATTGCTATTTGGTTTGGTTTCGCTAGTTTTCTATTGTTTTTTTTTGTTTGTTTGTTTGTTTTTAGGCAGAATCTCATTTTGTAGCACATATAGGCCTAAAATTTATGACTGGCTCTTAACTCCTTGCCTCAGCCTCACAAATCATAGGATTATAGGTGTGTGTCAGCACTCTGGCCTCCTTAGTGGGTCTGTCAGTCATGCTAGGCCTTAGCCAAAGTTGGTTGCTTCAACATTGCAAATGAGACTTTGGGTGATTGTTCAGGTAACCAGTTGTCTCTGTCATATAGTGTTCACTTTGGAGGCTGCTTGATTGCACTTCCTGCCTACTCAAGTAATATTATCTCCCTTCTTAGGCCTTTGATGGGGTTGAAGATTTGATAATCATAGTTACCATCCTCTTATGATTTAGCCAAGCCTATTTCCAATGCAAGATCTAGACTCTTTGGAATAGAATGACTATTAAAACATTTATCATATGTTCCTTGCTTAATATTGTTATGTTGTTTGTAATTTTATACTTGATATCTGTTCCTATATAGTTTTGTATTGGGTTTGAATCACTCTTGTTTAGACAAAAGGGGAAGGTGATGGAGCAGCCTTGTTAGCCAATTATCTTTAACAGGTGGGTCTAAATTAAGGTGTGACTTCTGGGACCTGGAGAAAATGGGTGCACAGCCTGGGTACACTATCTCTGTGTGATTCCCATAGGATACAGCTGAGCTTTAACTTCTTATTCCTGTTTCATGAGATTTCTTCTTATAATAAATAAAAATATAATTGTTTTATCTTTTAGCTAGCCTGGTTATTTCCCAAATCATGATTTTTACAAGGTGGCTTATTTGCTTTAAATCTATTACTTTTTAATATTTATTTTATTATTTTTACTCCTTTAATCCATGTCTGTCTGTACTCTGTCTCTTTAAATACTTTACCTTTAAAAAAAAACCCATTTACTTCTTTCTATAATTGTCTATATTCTTTTTATTTTCTTTCCCAAGCCTACATACATTTATCCAACACTGTGGCCTTTTAGAGGTCTTTTTTATCTGAATCTGTCTTTATTGTATATCTGTAATTATTTTTTAACCAGAAGTGCTTCTTAAAATGCTAAGCCCTTCTGATGAACTTAAGTGGTGCCATTGCTAGGGGAAATATGGCACTGCCTACTTGCCCCACCCAGTCCAACATGGTGGAGCTGTTTGCTACCTCTGAGAGCCATATTAACAGCATTAAAAACAACAATTAATGAAATTAACACTTGTGACATCATGAAAGGAAAAGCTTCTATACAGTAAAAGCCACCATAATTTGACCAAAGAGGCATCCTAAAGAATGAGTACAAAATCTTTACCTCTTATTTGTCTAGTTAGTATCTAGAACGTACAAAGATTTAAAAACTTAAACATCAAGAAGGCAAACAAGGCTTATAGGCCTGGTGGACTCCAGGGATAAGCACAGCTCCACACCAAGTCTCTAGACCCGGAGAAGAATTTCACTCCATGAGCCTGCACACAGCACCTCTGGCTCCGAGCAGTCAGAAACCATTATGGTAAGTGAGCATAGGGTGGTAAAATGGGGTGGAGAGAGAGAGAGA
>NC_022020.1:32976093-32977645 GCF_000317375.1 Microtus ochrogaster | reverse complement strand
ACAAGGGCCATGACTGTCAGCAGCTGTGAGGGTCTGTGTTGATGTCTGTGGCTCCTCTTACCACCAAAAGCAGTGAGGACAGAGCTGCATAGAGTTGCGGCTCCTCACCAACTGCGCCACTCTGGAGAGTGGGCCCTGCAACTCCCCCAAGGCAGCACAGTAGAGCTGTCCCTGCTGGCCCGGTTGGGTGCAGGCTAACTGGCCCTGAATATGCCAGAGTGAAAGAGCTAGCACAGTCTGTCACACAGCTGCATGGGTGAGGAAAAGATGCCCTCTTGCTCCTCATCCTTTGCCCCTCACCACTCACCCTTCAATACCTACTACAGGCTGGAAAAGCTGGACCTTGAGTTAGAGAGCTGATCCCTGCCCCTCACTGGTTGTAGCAGTCAGGACAGCGAGCCCCTAAAACTACCCCGAGGCAGCATAGTAGAGTTGATCCCATGGATGGAGGTGCGGGTGGTCAGGAGCCCTGAGTACATGTGAGTGATCTGGCCCCACCCTTCATCTACCACACAGTGGAGTGGAGCAGGTAGAGATGACCTCCCCCCTCCCCCCTTACTGCCCGTGGTGGAGAGGAGAGCTGACCCTGAGGTCATGAGACGTAGAAGTGGCATTTCCCCCTACCCACAGCAGCACTAGGAAGAGCAAACGCTGCATCTCACCTGGGCAGCACAATAAAACGGAACCTGTTGGCGGGGGCGCGGGTGAGCAGGCATTGGGGGTGCGGGCATGAGAGCCGGATGACTGACTTCCCTTCATCTGCTGTGTGGTGGCATGGGTGAGGGAAAATGCCCTCCCTCCTCTCACCCCTTGCCACCTGTGGCGGGACGGAGGCCTGGCCCTCTCCCTCACCAGCTGTAGCACACAGGATAGCAGGCGTGCCTCCTCACCTGGGCAGCACCCTAGAGCCGACCCTGTTGACTGTCCTGCAGGTGAGCCGGGTCTATAGGCATGATGGCCGAAGAGCTGCCTCCACCCCTTTCCTGGTATGCCATGGGAGGGCAAGGGTAGGTAAAATATGCCCCCTCCCATGCTTTGCCACCCGGGACAAGCATGAGAACCAACCTTGCCAAGTATAGCACTCAAGAGAGCCAGTCCTATACCTCACCTGGGCAAAACAGTAGAGCTGGTCCTCGCGGTATGAGTGTGACTGAGCTGGTCCTGAGATTGTCAGAGCAGAAGAACTGGCCCCTCCTTTAGGTGAGCCAGCCAGGGCAGTGCTGGAGAGCTCCCCTGGGCGGGGACAATGAAAGAAAGCTGGCAGGCTGGCAAACCCAGCTACCATGCAGGCACAGAACCAGGACTGTGAGGTAGCCCACCCCAACACCCACCTCCTCTATGAACTGCTGGAGCATGTGAAGGGGCTGGATCTGCAGATCCAAAGCCCCAGGATCTCCAGGACACAAAGCAAAAATAGGTTATCCAAAAAGAGCAGTTATTCTGCTGACCTTCCCTGTCCCTGCATACCCTGTCTCTTTAAGAGACAAATTCTGCTCACCCCCTATCCCCACCACCTTCCCGCCTAGGCAAGCTGAACTTCACCTTCTCTCCA
>NC_022020.1:32972419-32975993 GCF_000317375.1 Microtus ochrogaster | reverse complement strand
TCTCTCTCTCTCTCTCTCTCTCTCTCTCTCTCTCTCTCTCTCTCTCTCTCTCTCTCTCTCTCTCTCTCTCTCTCTCTCTCTCTCTCTCCCCAAGCTCTCTCCACATGTCCTGTCTGTCTGTCTCCCACACACCAGGGAATGTGCCAGTGCTGAAACTTTCATGAGTCCCGGTGAGGGCCCAGTATTGACGGTGTAGCAGAAGTCAAAGGCCTCGAACCAGACCAGTGATTCATTACAATAAACACATACAAGATGTATGGACTACAGGATATACTGTGTGACTGACTGAGCCACACAACAGCTCTATAGCTTCCATGCTGAGAGATTTTTTAATTTGTTTTTCTGTTAGGGTGTGTGTGTGTGTGTGTGTTGGGGTTTTGGGGGTTTACTTTTAAATTTTGTTGGAGGTAGGTTGCAGGGGGAGAGGGTAGAAGCAAGGGAATGGGGAGATGAGTGGGAGCAGGATACATAATGTAAAATCCACAAAGAATCAATAAAAAGTTAATAAAAACAATAAAAAAAATCACTGAAAAATGATACCTGGAACTAAACAGAGTTCTCAAAAGAAAAATTCTAATGGCTAAGGAACATATTTTTAATGCTTAGTATCTGTAGCTATTTAAAAAGGCAAATGAAGACTGTTTTGAGATTCCATATAACCAGAGTCAGAAGGACCAAGATTTTTAAAAATGATAAAAATTCTGACATGGGGAAGGGGATAATTATTAGCTGCTAATGAGAATACAGACTGGTCTAGCCCCTGTGGAAATCAGTGTGTAGTTTCCTTACTAGGCTAGAAATAGGCCCACTAAATATTCTGGTTATACCACAAGTGGACCATCCCCAAACGACTCTGCATCTTAGTTAGTGCAGGAATACTTCCTCATCCGCGCTTGTTGCTGCTCCATTCATACGACCAGGACAGAAGCAGCCTAGATTGAATAGATAATGGAGGTGTAGTACACATATACAATGGAATATGTCGGCTGTTAAAGATGAAATTATGGCATTTTTAAGCAAATAGAGCTTGAAACAAACATTCTGAATGAGGGAACCCAGAACTAGAAAGAGAGATGTCACAGGTTTTCTCTCATTTGTGGATGTTAGCTTTGAGTCTTCAGCTATGTGTGTGTAACTTAGACTACCCAGAGAGGTCAGGAAATTAGTAACGGGTTTCAAGGGAGTAGAGCTTGGAAGCAGTTATATAAAGGGTAAAGGGAATAATGAAACAGGAAGCATTGGGTGGGAGGGGTGGGGGCAGGGTGGAGGAGGAAATACAGAGAAGTATAACTAACACTGAAATTCTTTTTTAAAAGTCATATGAAAATTTACTATTGTAGAAGCGCCTAAATATATATGCACACATATATTTCAAACAGAGTTATCATTAATGAGACAACGGTGTGGCCCGCATGGCGACCATTGCTGCTTGACCTAGTCAATAAGTATAAAGAAATCAGAATGGTCCAGTAGAAAGGGAAAAGAATAAGTCATCAGGACCTTCCCTTTCGGGAGCCTATGAGGGGAACAGGCCCAGATAGTAAGACTAAGATACAAAGGAACACAATTAGGGAACTTGAGGACTGAGCATCCCTATTTAACTCTAGTGGAGTGCCTGGTCTCAGAAGTTCTTTCCCAAGGTCAAGCATTTGGATGGTGGCCTCCACTCCTTCAAAGCCTTAAGGAAAGTTCTTGCTTTTCTTTATCTCTGGCAGGAGGAACTTGTGACCCTTTTTAAGTTTAAGAGGGCTTACTTAACCTTTGAGAACAATAAGCATTCAGATACTTGCTGAACTTGGCCCTGGAAAGTGCTGTGATGAAGTTAATGAATCACCGAGTCTGCTTTCGATCTTGTTTGTGACTAAACTATTGAGTACAGAAGGTGTATTCCTTTCTTAACAAATGTCTGGGGCTGCCATCCTGATCCACCCTCAGATTGTGTCAGGCCTGTCTCCCCACCCCACCCCAACTCCACACATCCTCTTTGGGACCTGAACCCCTGCAGAAGCAGGTTTCCAGCAAGATAACAATGGCATTATGAGACACTACAGTCTAACACAGAAAGAGTCCAGGAATGACTTAGCTCCTTTGGAGTTGTTGACTAATGAGCTCCCATAGGTAGGTCCCCAAATATAACAGTCTATTGCCAATGATTGATTACCTTCCAGAATTTGATAGTCAAACCTTATTGCTTACGACACCACATATTTGAGGGACAGAACATGGAGAAATCGAGCTGGTACTGACCTGGAAGCTTCACCACTATGCAGCACTCATAGTATTGGAAGGCAGTATGTGTATTTACTGGAAAAGAAATGTAACCATCAATCTTGTCTACCTGTAAACCTGCGAGCAATAACCATGACCAATGTAGCCAGATTGCCCAATCATATAAAAGTGACTGAACTTTCTGATAGGATTTAAGGCCAGCTTTACAAGACATAACTCATACCTGGCATAGTTATCAGTCCAATAACCTGTGACTAGACAGTCATAGTCTGTAGGGCAGGACCTGCTATTATTATTCTGCGAAATGACCATAATATTAGACCAGTTTTTTTCTTTTTTTTCTGTTCTGGAACTATGTAGAGCATGCTGACCTCGAACTCACAAAGATTTGCCTGCCTCTACCTCCCAAGTGCTGGGATTAAAGACATGCACTAACTATCCTCTGGCCTTGGACCAACTCTCATGATTTATTATCTCACCCACAGATTAGTGGATCACTGTGTGGGGTTCTCTATAAACACCATGGCCAGAAGAATAACACTCTGCTGGAAGCAAGAAGGTAGCCTAGTTTTAAAAATTCTCAATAGCCAATGCTGGCTCAAACTTCAAGAGTCTGATACTGGGCAGTTTATTTTAGGAATACTTAAGAACAACCCAGGTTGGGAAAAGGTTTCTTTGTAGCAATTAATCCAATCTTGTGTGTACATCAAAGTTTAAAATATGATTACCTGAAAACTGTTGTAAAGTGCAAGTAATATCTTCCATTAAGATGGGTTCTGTAGATTAACTGAGGAAATGGGCTCAACGTGAACATGTTCATGATAAGGGTTTCCAGGAGGATAGCAGTAGAGATTGACAGGGATAAACATAAGAGTCTGGGGGACCAGGGTAGCCTGATCATACAGATAGTGCAGAGGTCAGCAGGAGATTAACCACATCCCCCTGAAACGGAGATCACGCTAACCCTCCAAAGGCTCGGGAATCATCGTGGAAGAGAGATCAGAAAGACCCTACGGTCCAGAGGCAGAGGAATACAACAAGGAAAGACCGCCTTTAGTCACGAGAAGGCAGTGGCCCATCCAAACTCACAGTGTTTGTGACAGCACACACAAGACCTGCGCTAGCTCTCGCCAGGCAAAATCTCAGCATGGAGAGGAGAGGTGGGAATAAAGCCACACCCCTAGCTGAGGAACTGTTGCCTATTGATAGCCTCTGGTGAGGGGGATTCAGCTTTCTATAAGGATCTGTCCCCTAGTGGGTTAATTCCACCCCAGTGGAAGGTCACACATCTGAGAACATATTGGTAGTACCAACTGCACTTAATGAGTTAAAAAAGGAAGGAAGG
>NC_022020.1:32960539-32972319 GCF_000317375.1 Microtus ochrogaster | reverse complement strand
GAAGGAAGGAAAGAAGAAAGAGGGAAGCATGGATCTGGGAGTAGTTTGAAAGTGAGAATCATCGACATACTTTGCATGAAATTCTCTAAGAACTAATAAAAAAGAAAGTCATCAAATAGCCATTAAACACATTTTTGTCTGTTTATGTACAAGACTGAAAATTTTCCAAGCTACTGCCCTTCAGTACAGGAGCATCTAGACACCAAGGACAAGCTTTACTAGCTATGTAAAAAAAAAAAAATCATTATTTGCCATCTGACAAATTCCAGGGTGATTAAAAGCTGCAGCAAACACTTTCATCATTAAAGAAAAATACTTTGCAAAAATCTGGTTTGCAGAATTGCTGTGTGCACACACTGAATGGTGAAAAAAGAAAAAAAAACCAACCAGGAAAGAGTAATGCTTACAATGTTTTGTGCTGGGGTAACAACATAAAGTCAACCTTACAAGTACATTAGGCCCTGGGGCTGACTTCCTCCACCTGGGTGTGGGCTCTATCTGGCTGGTGCTTCCCAGCCAAATGCCAGACTCTGGTGTTTAGTCCAGTAGTTTGCCTATAGAAGATGGCCTATGAAAATATTGCAGTTGTTCATGTTCTTTGCTTATCTGGGGATTTTGTTTCTGAAGCTGGGTCCTTCTCCTCCATGGCGTTTCCACCCTTGGATGTCACGTTGTATTTGTTTCATAGTGTGGTTAAGTGTCATCTCAGAAATCTGGCAATACAGTTTTAGGTAGCTAACAGCAAAATACATAATCCTTTGTTAGCTGTGTTTGTAACAGTATTGGATAATGAGTATCCAAACAGGAATTGGAGGATCAAAATCCCAAGACACTCTCTCCTTATTTCCTTGCTGTTTACAAGCCCTACTTTAGAGTTCCTTGCTCTCCGGTCCTTGACATAAACTATCAAGTTCAAACAGTGGTTTCCACACATAATACCAGGGTTACTACTTGGAGTCACATATCTAATGAGGAGCTGCTATCTGACCAGTGTCACTGTATCTGAGGGATAAGGGTGAAAATGATTCTTGTAATATGGTATGGGAACAAATACTAGTAACTTGGACGAAGCATGCTGCAGTACAGTTAGTACATTGGTGGGGATAGAAAATGTCCTAGCCCTGGTGTCCTCCCTAGTATCTGTAGTCAGTCCTAAGGTAAAAATAGCCAACAATACAGAATTTTGTTTTTGCGGAATTGCAGACCCAGAATTACCAAACAAAGAACAGGCAGATGGATTTGGAGCCGAGCGAGGGCCAGCAGCGATGCACCTTGCCCGTTTGATCTCAAGGCTCAGCTCTGTGTGAGCTGCCTACAGCACAGCAGCTTCTCAAGTCTGTTGAGTGGGAGAACTCAACTTGTTTACTTCTGAAAACAGGCAGAGACTTTTGGTTATAAATGTTGAAACAGATCACCCAGGTCATCCACTAAATCTCCATACAAAGAGACAACGGCCCAAAAGCCAGACATGAATAAATACTACCCTGATTATATGAAACATTTTAACCAGCAAAATATAAATACAAATGAGGCGTGAAGTCTCTAAGACTCAAAATAACAACAAAATCAATCCCCATAAGTTCTTTTTCTTGGGCACAAATGGTTTGTTTACCTTTCCTCTTTACTCTCAAGTGAGTCCAAATTTCTCAACAAGTAAAGGCTGTAGAAGAATGAGTTGATATATTTCCAAAGCTTTTGTCCTACCTGCCTTTTCAACACTTCTGCTACAGAGACATTACTACTTGAGGGCTCTGTGGGAAATAATACAGAATTACTACTATAAATTCCAGTCAACCAGTAAACCTGTAATAGTGTGCCATAAAACAAGTGATTATGCAGTCCCCTGAACATGCCAGACGTAAGACCTAAACTTCCTGAGAAGTTGACAGCCACAAATGCATTGCTGCTCATCATGAGATTGGTTACTGGGACCTGTTGGCATGAACAAATATTCGTGAATATCCCCATACAAATGTATTCTGAAATAAGGAAGTCAGGGCTGACACAGGAACCCTGTGGCAGAGTCATTTCAGTTATCCACAATGTACCATCAAAGGGATGCACAATGGACATTTACAGAAGGACTTTCCTAATAGGAGTCCTGAAAGAGTTTAGAGTAGTGATTGTTTATAATTGCAAATAAGTTGTAGAAAGGCAACTAATTCTTTAAAAGGAGCTCAATAAAGAGATTATGTCACTTAAAGAAGTTATATGAGGTAGTAATAAATTAAGCCTTCGGAATTAGAGAAAGAAATGAAAGCAAAAAGCAAAATATTATCAGAGCAAGTACTCATAAACTGGATCTAACATAGCATAACTTTTGTTCATTGCTATAGCCAGAAACTAGAACAGATAAGAAAAACTAAATAATAATAAATTAAGTTTATAAAATAACAAATTAGAATTCAAGCTACAAAAAAAAGCAAGTAGATAAGGGAATGCTAAGTTATAATTAAAGAAACAATATGAATAAAAGAAATAAAGCATAAGTTGTTTCTAAAAAAGGAATAAAATAAATTAGTACTGTCAGCCCTGTTAATAAAAGGAGAAAGATCAAAAATCAACAAAATTAGGTGTGACTGTGACAACATTTAATATTAAGAGGTTAAAGGTAGATGAAAATACCACCTAAGTTCTACACCAATAGTTTTGAAAACCTAGGAGACCTGGATGAATTTCAAGTAAAATAGAAGGAGCTGAAACTAGTCCTCAAAGTAGAAAAATCTGATAAGAACAATAAAGAAAATGCTGAAGAAGTAATTCTTGTTGAAACAGGAGCAGCGGGGCTGCGTCCCCGGCACCCAGCCGCCCCCATGGCTAGCTTTACCGGAAATAATTACACCGAAACTGTATTCTTTTAAACACCACTTGGCCCATTTCTATCTAGCCTCTTCTAGGCTAGCTCTCACAACTGGACTAGCCCATTTCTAATAATCTGCTGTAGCCCACGAGCTGACTTACCAGGAAAGATCTTAACCTGCGTCTGTCTGGAGTGGGACAATCATGGCGACTCTCTGATTCAGCTTCTTTCTCCCAGCATCCTGTTCTGTTTACTCCACCCACCTAAGAGTTGGCCTATTGAGGGGCCTAGGCAGTTTCTTTATTAATAAGAAATCACTCCCACATCAAATTCTTTTTAATCTTCTGCTTTTAAATGTATTTTTCTCAGGGAATTTTTATGGATGGGATTTGTAAGTGTCCTGACTGGGTTTTGTCATTTGTTTGTTTGTTTTGTCAGCTGGACCCAAGGTGAAGTAATCTGAGAGAAGGGAACCACAATCTGGACAACGATTCCATAAAATGGACCTATAGGCAAGCCTGTGGAGCATTTTCCCAATAGGCGATTGAAGGAAGAGGGGCCCGTTCACTGAGAGTGGTGCCACCCCTGAGCCAGCAGTCCTGGCTGAGCAAGCCACTAAGAGCAAGCCAGTAAGCAGCACTCCTCCATAGCCTATGGTTCAGTTTCTGCCTCCAGGTTCCTGCCCAGTTTTAGTCCCAGCTGCAGCATGGGTCATGGGCTTCCACATGGTTTCTGGTAACAGCATGGATCATGGATATCTACATGGACTCCAGCGGGAGCTAAAACCAAAGGCATGGGGTAACATGAACCATGGACATTAGCAAGCCCCTCATACATATCATGGACAAGCAACATCAACAGGGCCTCAACACCAACACAAACCACAAACATGGTCTCCAGAGGTAACAGGAACCACAAACATCAACATGGCTCCTGAAGTCAGCACAGACATCAGCATGGCCTCTGTCTGGCAGCAGCACAAATCACAGAGAGCCTACAGGGACCCTGCATTCTGATCATTTTTATACTCCTCCCCATCTCCTCCCAGATCCTCTCATCTCCCTACTCACCCAACCTTATGTCCTCTCTTTGCTTTATATAAGTCTGTGGTTTTGTTGGCTGTTGTCTTGGTCTCTGTTCTATTACTATGAAGAGACACCATGACCATAGCAACTTTTGTGAAAGGAAAATTATTTAATTGGGGCTGGCTTATAGGTTTACTCCATGATTGTCATGGAGAGAAACATGGTGATATGCAAGCAGAAATGGTGTGCTGGAGAAGTAACTTGAGAGCAGGCAGCAGGAAGAGAGAGTGACAAAGGGCCTGGCTTGAGATTCTGAAAGGTCAAAGCCTGCCCCCCCAGTGACTCACTTCCTCCAATAAGGCTCTACCTACTCAACAAGGCCACACCTTCTAATCGTGCTACTTACTATGGGCCTATGTGGGCTGTTTTCATTCATACCACTATAGCTACCTAATCCTGAGCATGGGGCCTGTTCTGTATCCATCTTACTTTTTTGAGATACAATCACTCACTGAACCTGGAGAGCCTCAATTTGGCAAGAGTGGCAGGTCAGAGAGTTCCATTCACCCAGATTCACTCACTCAGTGCAGGAGCTGCAGACACATGCATGCTGCAATACTGGGTTTGTGTGTGGCTCCTAAGGATTCAAACTCAGTTCTTCATCCTTATGGAGTAAAATGAGTCCTTCCACAGGTCCGTGTTTATTGCCAATATTGATTAACCTTTGTAAGTTCCACTTGTAAATGAACACAAAGCTCTCAAGTATTGGCAAATTAAACCTAGAAGTATATAGAAATAATATGTGGCCATAACCAAGCATTCTAGTAGAGGAAGGCAAAGACAGTTTCTTCAGGAAAGCTAGCAACACAATATATCCTCAAACTTGAGAAGACATTATAAACTGAGTAATCATGACAAATAAAAATCTGAAGCCAAATACAAGCAGAAAAAAACTCCTAAAATGTGACAAAGACTACCTACTAAGATTGTACTGACATACTAAATACACCAGGATTTTCCATAAAACCAAGCAAACTTATGTTTTGTAAAGCTATACCACATGCTAAGAAACAGACAGAACCCTGAAGCATTAAGCAAGTCACTGAGTGTCAATCAAGTCTATAGAGAAATTATGTAGACATTGACACTTACTAGTATAAGCAAGTTATTTTAGAATAAAAACAATCAGACTATTCTTAGATTCCTACAAAGCAATAACATAGAGAAATTACAGTGTTGTCTCTACATTTTCAGCAGAAACCTTGACTCAAAGCTTCCTTTTGCTAGAAGCTCACACACACTAGATGCTCACATTCACTGGATACTTACACTCACTAGATGCTCACACTTGCTGGATGCTCACACTCACTGGCTATTCACACTTGCTAGATGCTCACACTCACTGGATGATCGCACTCACTGGATGCTCACACTCACTAGATGCTCATATTCGCTAGATGCTCACACTCACTGGATGATTGCACTCACTAGTTGCTCACACTTGCTAGATGCTCACACTCACTGGATGATCGCACTCACTAGATGCTCACACTCAATTTATAGGAGAATTCTGGAGTCTAGCTCCAAAGAGACATTTTCTTACAAACAGACACACCTATACACATGTACCATGTCAGGTGTGTGTACATGTGAACTATCTGCCCTCTACATACATATTCATACAGGGGGGAGAGAGAAAGAAAAGCATATATGTATATTCATATCTTAATTTTCCCAAATCTTTCATATCTATATGGAAATGTCTTTAAAAATGCTGAACAGCATGAAACATTACTATCTTTCAGTTTAATTTACTATCTCATAAAATTTAGTGAATATTAAGGAAAATTCATTTTATTTAAATGAAAATATGCCATATAGCCTATTTTCCTAAATTATTTCTTTTTTCCTGTCTGTATGTGTGTTTTAAAATGCATCTAAAATAAGGTTTACCAGTTATTAGCATTGTTTATAGCTGAGCGGACTCTGTTGCACTTCCGTGATTTTTCCTTATTACTTTAATATCTGCTAAAGTTTGAATTTTTCTTTGCAAAGTAAGGCTTAGTCACACAAATTGAAAAATAATACTGGAAAGCATGGAGAAATGGGAATAAACACAGTATACTGTAATGAGTCTCCATTTGATGTGCTTAGAATGCCCGTTGGATGAGTCAAAGACAACAGTAGAATGAAAATTTCAGTTTGCAACTTAACTTCATTACAGAAAACAGAAGCTGAGACAGCCATTTTCATCACTTATGGGCATTTGTGTCTTGCTCTTAGTCAATAATACAAATTAGAGTGTGATAAGCCTTCCCTGTCTCTGGGAAAATTGTCATTTGGCAGATTCTCCTGGGTTCTCTTAGTTTAGAATTAAATGAATCCCCAAGTGTTATGTTTCATCTATTCCCCATTATATAAACCAGCCATTCTCTTGTATCTATAAAAAATGTGCTTTTAGCTCCTGGAACTAGCTTATGTAGACCAGGCTGGCCTCAAACTCTCAGAGATCCGCCCGCCTCTGCCTCCCGAGTGCTGGGATTAAAGGCATGCGCCACCACTGCTAGGCTTGGGGGAGCCTAGGCAGTTTGGATGCTCACCTTACTAGACCTGGAGTTGGGTGGTCCTTGGACTTCCCACACGTCAGGGAACCCTGATTGCTCTTCTAGCTGATGAGGGAGGGGGACTTGATCAGGGGAGGGGGAGGGAAATGGGAGGCGGTGGCGGGGAGGAGGCAGAAATCTTTAATAAATAAATAAATAAAAATGTGCTGGGATTTCACCATGAGGTTCCAACAGGGTCTTCTCTGACAATCCAGCTGGCCATATCAAACTGGATTCTGCTCAAGCATCAGCTATGCCAGAAACTGGACTTCTTGGCATTTATTTTTTTAACAAGGAACTGATCTAAGAGCCATATGTAAATAAGACATTTATTTCCTATTAAAATTTCAAGAAAAATCCAATCCAAAGGGAAACACAGAAGGCTTCAAATAGCTAAAGCAATTCTAAACACACACACACACACACAAAATGGTGGTATCATAAAGCCTGACCTCAGATTTTACTTCAGAGCCATACTGACAAAAACAGCATGGCACTGGCACAAAAGCAAATATGTAGACTGATGGAACCCAAAGATGACCTGTAAATAAATTCACACAGACATAACCACCTAATATTTTTTTTATTTTTACTTAAAAATTTCCACCTCCTCCCTTCCTCCCATTTTCAGTGACCAAGATATAACAATCAGGTCTAGAAAACCAACACACACACAAACACACACACACACGATCTTCCTGAACCTCGCTGATCCCAACTTCTGCACCTCCTCTGCATAGATCTTCTCTGCAGAGATGTAACTGTGTTGTGTGTTGTTCAGGTCTACAAACTGTACTACCTGATAGATACTTAAACACTCTCATTCTTGGCCTGATAAATCATGTCTCCCTCTTATTTTAGGAAGCTATAACACCTTTATCCCAGCACTGCAGAGGCAGAGTGAGTTCAACGCCAGCCTGGTCTACAAGAGTTCCAGGACAGGCTCCAAAGCTACAGAGAAAGGAAAAAAAAAAAAAACCATAATCTCTTGTTGGCAATTTATGGATCTATCATCCTTTCCATTCGTTCACCCAAGCCAGTCTTTCTACTTTTCCAGACAGTGTCTGTCTGTCTGTCTGTCTCTCTCTCTCTCTCTCTCTCTCTCTCTCTCTCTCTCTCTCTCTCTCTCTTTCTCCAAAAGTATTTTTCTGTAAGCAAATGTTTGGAAGAAGGTGGCAGTATTATAGTTCATCTACCTCTAAGGTGAATACAATGGAAACGTTTTAGATCACCAGTGTGGACAGGTGAAAGGACCAGCATCCTTCATCTTCCAGTCTGCCATTTTATGTTAAATGGGAAAGAATTTCCAAGCACTTAATTGTCCTAATGTTTAGGAGGTTTTATAGGAGCTTTTAAAAACCATGTTGAGATACAAACAAACCAAACTTTCCTATTTCTATGCCAATGGCATTCCAAATTGATATTTTCCAGTCACTCTTATGTCAAGCCTTTATCATATTTGCTCTCTTAGTCATCTCTCATGGAAGTTTGATAACTCTTTGTAGAGTCAAGAGTACAGATTTGTTCTATTCAAATCTTTCAATATTATTTTCATGAATAAATCCAGTGTCGGCAATGACCATTCTAAACCTATGTATCAGTATTTCTTTATAATAGGGTTTAGGCAAACCCTAAGATCCTGACGTCTACATGCCCATGTGACATATATAAGGTTGATTCTTAACGATAAATTCATAAAAATTTAAGTAAAGCATTTCAACAAGGATTGCCCCTTCTAGTTTATTTATACTGTCATGTTTAATAAAGTCAGACTCCAAAAGAATCTGAATTATGAAATGTCAGTAAATTGGCATGAGATGACATTAAAGCTTTTTATCTAATATTATTACAATACCATCCCAAAACATGAGCTAATATAGATTTTTATTAATTCTGTCTCATTGATTACACTTGAAAAATATGTATTGATGGACTCAAACTCTGTGCTTTGTGTACTGTTCTGAGGTGGATACTATTGTCTTCATTTTATATCTGAGAAACCTGGGACCCCACAATATTAAATAAATGGTCCAGAGCGAAGTGCTAATAAGTGATAATGCGATGATTCCCTGCAGGTTGGACTCAGCTTCTCTCTGGGCTCCACCCCTGTTCTGAACCCCACCCCTCTACATGATTCCAGTGTCTGCCCACATCTCTTTAGGCAACACGGGTATATCTAGTCTACCTGCCAAAAGTTATTCTATTTAAACTATTTTAAATCTTTATTTTTGGATGGATTTCAAGCAAGTCACTAAGTTAGCTAAATAGCTTTCCTAGATTGACAACCACACCTCTGCAGACTTTGCTGATTTGCATTCATCTTGGTTTTCCTAATGCAGCCTTTATTTTGCTGATGTCTTTAACAAGATTCTCATTGCTTCCTAATTGTGTAGCCTTCTCCATTAAGTTTTTCATCTGAAGACAGATGGTCAGCATGGTGATAAAATTGAAATAATAAAAGGAAATGAGACCGCTCTACCAGGGCATCTTCCTCCCAACACCAATAAATTGCTGAATAAAGTGTTCCTTTTCCCAATTGTTGCCAAAGGACATCACCTCTGTGAGTCAAATTCTTCTAAAGTCCTGAAGGGCAGCTGAGGCCAAAAAGAAATGAAGAGAACGTTAATCGATTTTATTTACCAGGATATATGTTCTAAAGGTAAGTCATCTACTGTCAGTGTGTGGCTTCCCTCAGGCAGATTCTTCTGTCAGTCTCCAGGGGGCGGGGGACAAAAAGGTTCATCCAAAGTGTACAAAGAAGAAATAAGTATATCTTGCCAAATGCTGACTGATTCTACATTTCCATAAATATCCTTGAATTTTACTTCAGGACACACTTAGGTCCCCCCACCCCGGCATTACTTTTTGCCCTCTCGTTTCGTGTGTTTAAGTTTTGTTTGGAAGACTGAGAGTCAGTCATATGTAGTCTAAATTTAGTTTTGCCTTTACAGAGAAAGCTCCTAAACAGTTGTGTTTGGGCTTTACTGAATTTTTAGGATGGCATGCGATGTAGTGGGGTCTTCATACGCACCATTCATCCCTCTCTTCCACTGGCCTCCCCATTTCCCTTCCCTTCTCCAGCCGGCTCCCTTGCTTCTTCCACATGAGCCTTCCCTTAGACTGTGGTATGTGTACTCCATTGCCCCATCTCCCCCCCTCTCTTAAGATTGCCTGCTCACTTTCCAGGCCCCCTTTCTAGCTTAGTGACCTACTAATAGATACATATATATGCATATATCATTTCAAATCTGCAGATTAGAGGAGTTACAATACCTGTCTGAGTCTGGCCTATTTTGCTAAACATCATCATGATCGCCAATGGCATCCATTTTCCTGAAAATTCTATGCTTTCATTGTGCATGAAATTCATGATCTATCCCAATCATCTCTTGAGCATCTAGACTGGTTCTGTTTCTTCACTCTAATGACTACTGTAGCTATAAAAATGCATGAGATAGAATCCCTCTAGTACAGCTGGACCACACAATTGTACTAATTTCAGAGTTTAGAGGGCCTTCTGTTCCTTTCCCTCACGCCCTCTCTAGTTCTTTTTCTCTATACTTGATGAGAGCAAGTGCTGGAATCTCAAGTGTGTTTTAATTTGCATTTCTCTGATGGCCAGAGTCACTGAACACTTCTCCAAGTATTTATGGCCCATTTGTATTTCATCTTTGAGAAATGTTTACTAAATTCCAAGACCCATTTATCGATTGGAAGATTTTTGAAGTATTTAATTTTACAATTATTTAGGTAGCCTGGGTATGGATTTCTTGTCTAATGCATAGTTGGTAATGGGTATTTTTTTCCATTCTATAGGCTCTCTCTTGACTCGGGAGAAGGGAAGGGGAATGGGGTGGCTAGTGGAAGAGAGAAATGAATGGTGTGTATGAAGACTCCATTACATTGCATGCTACCCTAAAATGTGTAGAAGCATCTTAATTTCACTGAACCATACTTGCCAGTTCTTAGAGTCATCCCAGTACTGTTAAGAGGCCAGTTCAGAGGAGCCTTGCTATGCCTGCATCTTGAAGTATTTACTGGCGTTTTTCATTAACAATGTCCATGTTTCCAGTCTTATGTTAAGGTGTCAGGTACATTTTGAATGTATGTGTGCAGGAGGAGAGATGTGTATCTAATTTACCTTTCTTCAGGTCATTGTCCAATTTTGTACTATTTGTTAAAGATGTTGTCTTTTCTAAGTTAGTATTTTCTTCCACTTTGCTTTAAAAAAAAATAGGAAGCTATCACTGTCGATTTCTTTGTGGTTCTCTATCTTAGTGATTTCATGACTGTGTGCCAGCCCCTTGCTATTGGTGATTCTATGGCCTTTTAAAATAGAATTTGAGAAAGATGCAGCATTGCTCGTTCTCATAAGGATGTTTTAGTTCTTCACAGTCCTCCTCTGTTTATGCTTCCATAAGCATTTTAGAAATTGCTTTTCTAACTCTCTGGACACTGTCACTGGTACTTTTATTGAATTATGACTGTATATTACTTGTGTTTGGGTGGCCATTTCCATATTAATTCTGCTAATCCGTCAGCACAGGCAATCTTTCCAAATCTCCAGTATTTTCAATTTCTTTAAGGCTAAACTTTTTTTGTAATGGTCTTTCACAACCTTGAATGAATTTATTCCTGTATTGTATATTTTGTGGTTATTGTGGGGGTTTTCAATTCATTATAGGTGTTATATATAGAAAAAACTACTGATTTTAAGTGTTTGTATTTATAGCTTCTTGACTTAATTTTGATAGTTTACATGTGCCAAAGAATTTTTCTATTTCTCTTCTATTTTTGTTTTCTATAATATAAATTTTTGAAGTATTCCCTGACAATTATTTCCTTGGAATCTCATTAATTACCATTTTCATCTCTAATTTCATTCACTTAACTAATTTCCTTTCTTTCTGGTTAGCTTCCCAGGGATCAGGGTGCCAATCTTAATTTTCTTTCAAAATCAATTCTGTATTTAACAGAGTCTGTGCATTGCCCTTTAGTTTCTATTTCACTAATTTCTGCCCCAGGCTTAGCTATTTACTGCCTTTGGATTTGGATTGTTTCTGTTTCTTAGGGATTGTAAGCACTCATAGCTATAAACCTTCTTAGATGTATCCTCAAGGTCGTGGTAAGTTGCTCTTGCCCATTCTTTCAAGTCTTGTAACTTTTGCTACAGTGTCTTTAATGAATATTCAGGAGCATAATGTTTAATCTCCATATATCTGAGTAGTTTTGTTTTACTATAATCTAATAGGATAAGTTATTTTGATTCTTTTCTTTTCAAATATTTGAACCAAAGTCCCATGATGTATGAGATTTTTTTCCCATTATTGCTGTTTTCAGAGACATTATCTC
>NC_022020.1:32954932-32960439 GCF_000317375.1 Microtus ochrogaster | reverse complement strand
CTACTGGTTTCTCGCTGCTCTTTGGAGGGAATTCTCTTGCTTAACCTCCATGACCTTTCATCTCCACCTCCTAAGTTACAGATAAGGTTAAGCTAACTGTAAATACTTTTTTGTGCATAATTTGGAAATTCTCTCCAGGTAGTAAGCTGAGGCAAGTGTAAAACCTATCATTCACTCCCTCGTTCTCAGAGACCACTTGCCTTCATTTCCTCTCTCCCAGTGACCACTTGCTGTCACTTCCTTTATCTCAGTGGCCACCTACCTTCACTTCCTGTCTCTCAGTGGCCACTTGCCTTCACTTCCTGTCTCTCAGTGGCCACTTGACTTCATTTCCTGGTGTCTGATGTTGTGAGAACTACTGGTTTATATATATTTCCCAATTTTAGTTGTTGTGAGTAGGGATGTAAATCATGTCTTTTAATGCTAAAATCTGAATATTTGTGTACGACATCCTGTAATTTGTCAAAGTCTTAACACACAAAGTGATGGTACCAGGAGATAGGGTCTTTGGGCAGAGATTAGGCCATTCAGAAAGTGTTTATAAAAGATACAACAGTGAACTTTTGCCCAGCCCTTTCACCAATAAAACAGGGTTTGAACCAGTAAGTAACCCTCAGCAGATATCACACTAATAGCACCCTGCTTTGCTAGTGCCGTAATTTTGCACACCCAGCCACCAGAACTATGATAAATACAGTTGGTTTATCATTCACCTAATCTGTGATATATTTAGTTATAGAAACCCCAAAGATCTAAGATATCTATGTTGACTAGAAGAGAACATTTCTCGATTCTAAAAACAGCCAAGCTCTTGGTATGGTAATAAAATACCACATGTTAATGACAAAAAATATCAGAAATTTATTCTCCAAGATTCTAGAAGAAGTCCAAAATTAGCACTACTGAGCCAAAGTTAAAACATCAGCATGTCTGTACTTCTGCAGGACAATCCAAAAGAGAAGCCATTGAGCGTCTCTTCCAGACTGTGTTCTCATTTGACATTCTTTGGTTTATGACTCTATAACTCTATCTTCAAAAACAGCATCTTCAGTCTCTCTTCCTGTTATTGTATTGTCACAGTATCTTGCTCTGGCCTCCCCTCCACTCCCCAGGCCTTGTGATCACCCTCAAAAGAATTCTAACAAGCCGCAAGTTAAGAAGATGTGCAGAATTTACTAGAGAGTCAAACAGAGCATGCTCGTTAGAGATCTATAAGAGTGGGTGATGATCAAAGAGGCTGTTGCTCCATCTACATTTGAAGCCGGCTTTGTACTATGTCTAAAGTCCATATACCAGTGTTTTTCTGTCCAGGGGATTGACTGTTGCAGGAAGGGCAGCTACATATGCTCTTCTAGACTCCTGCTAGATAGGAATCCTACAAGCTTCTGGGCTTCAGGAAACAGGTATGACTTAATGTCCTTCTGGACAGTTCAGGATCAGTAATGTGACTTCATCCAGATTGCTCTGAGCCATAGTTAGAGTGTTGATTTTCATTCCTTGGTTTTACAAGCTCTTGACTATGAAAAAATGGTCCAGCCCTAATGTCCTTTGAGCCTACATCACTCCAGCATTCAATGCCAATATCTTTACATCTTTCTCTGCCCTATCACAGCTCTCTCTCACTCTTCCTCTTCCTCACTCCCTCCCTCTTCTGAATATCTTATTGAGTATGCTGTGTAACATTTAGAACTCACTAGATAATCTAGGACAATCTCTCTCCCTCAAGATCCCAAATTCTCATGTTTACAAAAACACATTTTCACATATCCCATAATATTTACAGTTCCAGAGAATAAGGCCTAAAAATTCAGGGAAGGGGGCAAAGTATTTCGCCAATCATATCTTTTCTATAAAAGTTTAGATATATTAATTAAAAACATTCAACCAGGCAGTGGTGGAACACACCTTTGATCCTAGCACTCAGGAGGCAGGGGCAGACAAATCTCTCAGTTCAAGGTCAGCCTGGTCTAAACTAAGTTCCAGGACATCCAGGGTTACATAGAGAAAGCCTGTCTCAAAATTTAAAAAAAAATAAATAAAATGTTCTGGAGAGGTCGAGTAATGGGTTATTGGTAAAATTAATGACATTCGGTGACACATTCCTCAAACATCTGCATCTCCACATTGCCAACATATGTCACAGGATTAAAAAGATCTTCTTCTTAAATATACAGATGTATCTCATCTTCTGTGAGCTATTCTGAATTATGTTCCCACTGTGAAGCCGCACAGCTCCAGTCAAAGGAAATGTCATTCATAAGTAATATAGTCATACAGAAGTAAGCTTCTAAAGTTTAGGGCTCTGGGAACCAGTTCAGATAGTTATCAGTTAATAATATTTGGGGCAATTCAGGATGTCACATCTGCTCCTATGGATAGAGATATGACTCAAATCGCATTTCTCAGAAGATTTGGAGGGGGGAGACATCAGAATTTGCAGTATATGACAAAATGCCAACTACAAAAATTCCTCAACCGATGCCATTTCCTCTGATTCCATTCTGGTCTCTAATCACTTCATTACTTTGTCTCCTGTATTCTGTCGCACACCTCCAAAGCCTGCCTCTGGAGATATTTTCCAGGAGAAAATATCTCCCTCCTCTCCTGGAAGGACTCCCTACAGATGACAACATTCCAAAACGATAAACTGTTATTTCTGTTCCTTTAAAAGGCTAACCTTATATTTTTATCATAATCACTAGAAAATACTGTTGCAAAATGCTTTTTCTCTACTTAGTCTTTATGAGAATCAACATTTTAAACAAAGTGTGTTCAAAAATGCATTTTCTTGACATCTCATTTCATAATCTATATTGAAACATCCTCCAGATAAGCCTTGCAGTTTCGTAGAAATAACAAAATCTTGGAATCATTCCCCAGATACAATTCTACATCTACTTTATGGGGGTAAAAAAAAATTAATAGGTCAAATAAATGGCTTAGTAGCCAGAAATGCAGAGGCCAAAAGTTCCTCCCTCCTCACTTGTGCTTCATTTCCCCTGGCTCTCCGACACATACACTTTTTTCAGGAACTAAATGAGATGAAAGACCAATATTGTACCAGACCCTGGGGAGGTACAAAAAACCATCAGAACCAATTTTGGTAGAAAGAACAGGCCATGCGGGTCCCTCCAATGCTGACAAACTCTAAGATCATGGGTGACAGATGAATGCACCAAGGAGCCTCTTCTCCCCTCTCAGGACCAACTGCTTTCCACAGAGCTCACAAGGTTCTCATGCAGCAGACAAATTAAGACGCCATCATAGGATATTTTCTTCCTAATTCTCTAAAATAGCAATTCTCCACCTTCCTGATGCTGCGACCCTTTAATACAGTTCCTCATGTTGTGGTGGCCCCCAAACATAGGATTCATTGCTACTTCATAACTGTAATTCTGCTACTGTTACAAATCATAATGTTAATATCTGATAGGCAGGATATCTGTTATGTGACCCCCGTGATAGGGTCATTCAACCCCAAAGGGGTCGCAAGTCACAGGTTGACAACCGCTGCCTTAAATGTCTGTAAGATAACAACAGAATAGATTATTTGTTGGCTCCTCATTCTTATAAAGGAACTAAAAATTCAGGAGGGAGAGAAAAATCTAAGACCAGGGGAGAAAGAATTAGGGCTGATAAATATCAAAATGATTCAGCAGGCCCTGGTGTTGTGTGTGCGAGTTTATAATACACTCCTATGTTTCAGTTCTGCCATAAAAATGAAGCAGGCCAGCTTTTCTCTTACTTCCCATTCTATATCAGGGGCTCGCAGCATCAAGAGGCATCAAAGTTGAAAGAAAATATATCAACATATTTCCAAAGTAGTAGTAGACTAGAAATAAAAAGGAGGCAGAGCTGTCACTGAAATTATTAGAGTTAGGGCCCAAGGCCATGGCAGCCTGCTGTCAAGCCACGCTAGACCCATCCTCAACAGAGGTACTCACACAGACAAAAATAAAGAGCAGCAGAGTGGCCATATTGGGGAGAGGAAGAAAGTAGTCCAGTACCAACACGCCCTGACTCTATGTCCTAGGTTTCCAGGAGACAAATTCTCCTACGCAAGTACCAAGCTACCGGTCTTTTCCCACTTCCCACATGAGATCCCAGAGGACAGTACAATGCTTTAGAGGTATATTCACTCAACAGTCTGAAAAGGGTCACTATGGAACCTCATTTCTGCCAAGACAGTTACAAAGCCGTGTCTTCCCCGAATTGGTTGCACAGTACAGTAAGAGGTAACAAGACCCACTTGTCCACTGCTTTTTAATGCTTTTCCATCTGTCTAATATTTTATGTGTATGAGTATTTTGTTGGTATGTATGCACGAGTACATGTATGTATGGTGTCAGAGGGGGTCAGAGAAGTGGGGGGGATCCTCTGATACTGGAATTATAGGTGGTTGCAAGCCACTATGTGGACACTCAGAACTGAACCTGGGTCCTCTGCAAGAGCCCCTAATCACTGAGCAAACTCTCCAGCCCACTCCACGGCATTTTGACGCGGGCTTCTCAGAGGACCTCAGCCTTTGCCTCTACAATTGGAAAGAATGCTGAAGAGCGGTAGCGAGAATGCACTGGAGGACTCCAGGCTTGCTGCATGCTGTTGGATCTGTGCAGTAGACAGCATCTGAGGTTTGAAAAAAAAATAAAAAAAGGAAATAAAAGCACATGAAGACAATTATAAAACTACAAGGCACAGAGTCATTGACTGTTCCAGCAGAGGTTGCCTTTTCCTTAACTTCCTTTGAAGTATGCTAAGCCTGTGGTCTAACAAGGAAGACCTTTTCAAACTACTTCAGCATCCTGCAGTCTCGGGTCTCCACACAAGGCTTGAGCCTGAAGGCGGGGAATGGGGTCAGCGTGGTGGGGGATGGGGGGGATCTGTGAATTTCTGACAGTCTCACAAAGGAAATGCCTTCGGCTTCTCACTCAAGCATGGCAGGAGCCTCTCTCTAAACCGGGATGCGGCCCTCTTTGAGCCTGCTGGCTTTCGCGTGCAGACGGTTGAGAAGAGGCTATTTTTATTCTTACAGAGAAAATCTGATGCCTCACGACCGAGGAGGCCTTCGGGAGCAGAAGGGCTGCCTGCAAGGCCCTGCTATTTGCTTGCCTGCAGTGAAGGACATTGGCGAACACAAAAGGTATTTTCCCTTCTGCGCTAGAGAGACCATCTGTTATGCTGCCACAGTGCAGCGCAGGGGAAACCCTTCACAAACAAGAGCCTTTCTGCCAGAGTTCCCTGGAAACACTCCCCAGACGATCCCGCCCACGCATGAGCTACATACTTCATCCCAGCCTGCCTTTTTGTATTCTTCCCTTTTATTGTTCTAAAGAGAGAGAGGGAGAGAACATTGCCTGTAATTTAAAACTAGCAGCAGGGGCTGCCTTCAAAGCAGTCAGGATTTTATTATTATCATTACTATTATCCTGACTATTCTAGTGGTAGAACAGTACTACTGGCCTCTCTCTCTCTCTCTCTCTCTCTCTCTCTCTCTCTCTCTCTCTCTC
>NC_022020.1:32931629-32954808 GCF_000317375.1 Microtus ochrogaster | reverse complement strand
TATAGCAAACTGTTATCAAGAGGACCTCCAAAGATCTTTTCAGAACTTGACCTGAGTGGAAATAGACCCTCTGGGAAATGGCCACAGCCACCTGTCCCCAGATAAAAGTATTTCACTGGAACAGAACCAAAGAGACAGCTATGAAGGATTCCCCTCCCTTCCACTCCAGCCTGGAGGACAAAGGAAGCCAGCCCAACTTGTTGGATTACATGGGAAGAAGAGGGGAGAAATGGGGGGTCTTGGCTCTACAGCTGGACCATCCAAGACTATCACATGGAGGAGTGGCCCAATCCCTTAAGCTCACATTTGAATGCTTCCACTGCCCCACTGACCATAGGCTCCTTTACCTCTTTCCTTTGCTGTATAGAATCCATTCCTCTTAGCGGGCTTCTTTCTATGCTTGAGTTCACGCATGTCTTCCCTGACCTGGCTTGCACCTTTTGGAATTCCAGAGAGTTTTCCGAAGTTAGTTAAATAAGCCTGACACCTGCCTCCAAGGATCAGCTTGGAGGGAACCTTCGGCTAGAGCCAGTATCTGACAGGGACCCGCAAAAGTAACACTGCCTCACCAAGGAAAGTGGAGAAGGTAAACTTGTGGGACACCTGTGAGTGTGAGCCTGCGCCACGCTGGCAGCTCTTCCCCTGACCTTAAGAAGACTTCAGCTTGTGTCCTGAGTCACGGTGTTGAACGGCGTTGTTTCCTCCTTTGCCTTGCTGTAAACGTTGTTAATGCTCCGGACAGGTGAACGCCCTGCGCCTTTGCTTCGCAAGAGGGAAATAAAGCGGGCCAGCAGCGCCACCATTCTCAGGCTGGGAGAACTGCAGGAGAAACAATGAGCTCGGTCGATTTCCACCTTCTGGACAGCAAACAGGAATGTCACCACACTTTACAGCTGTCACACAAAACAGGAAGCAGAACTTTCTTCAATGCGCATTGAATACAATATGTGCCAGAAAGCTCTGTAGATAGGTAGGTAATAAAACTACAAGAGAATCTCTCAGCCTTTTGGTTTTCAACATTGTGTGTGGCTCCGTAGTTCCGGACCCATGAACAATAGACCATATATATAGTGGTGGACCCAAAGCTTCTCTTACCCCTTGGTGATGTAGCTGCCCTAGTTTGAGTAGCCATAGTCTATAATGCTCACACAATAATAAATTGCCTAATGATGATGTATTTCTCAAACCCCAATCCTGTTATTAAGTGACGAGTTACTCTGGTAACATGATGGCGTGCAGATGTGACCTTTAAGGTCACAGGAAGGCAGTTCCCTGATGGAAAGAACCCAACTCCTCCTGGCATTTGTTTATAAAACTCCCATATCGGTTGCACGCCTACACGCATGCGGAACTGTTGTGTGAACATACAAACTGATTTCCAGCCCTTAGTTGTCATTGGTATTTGGCATACTAACCTTTCAAAACTAAAAAGATACTAATTTCTCAAGGCTAAAGGCCTCCTTGAGTTGAGAGTCTGTCACAGTGTAAATCAGACACACAGCATTCTACCCCATGACAGAATCACAAAAACACAAGTCAAGGGTATCTCCCCCAAGTCTTTGGAAAAGCAAAATTGGTCACAGGTTTCCTAGGAAACAAAACCATCAACAAAAGAGCAAGTGATCTATGGGGGAGAAATGTCCCTTCCGAAATACCTTATGTGTTGGAGGAAATGCCAGAAAAGCATTTGCAGGACCTTAAAAATACATTCCCTTGCACAAAGAAATACCTACCCTGATAAAATTAAGAGAATGTCACATATTCTCCCACGTTGCTTACTCTGGCATAAAAAGAGATAGTATTTTCCAAATTTTGATGAGCCTCATTCAAATTCTCATCATTCAAATTACCCATATGTTCCAAGTAAGGAATTACACAATCATAGATTTGAGCACAGGAAGAGATTTGCAAATCACCTCGTCCAACCCACTCACTTTCAAAGTAAAGAACAGACACCCTGGGTGGGGAGGAGATTCAACACAAGCCATCAGCACAGCTAACATGGGATCAGAAACTGCAACCTGGGACCTTCAATACCATCAGCACAGCTAACACAAGGTCAGCAACTGCAACCCAGGACCACAGACACTATCGACATGGCTAACACAGGGTCAGCAACTGCAACCCAGGACCGCAGACACTATCGGTATGGCTACCATCGGGTCAGAAACAGGACTCCTGCCACCGTGTAGAACTCCACAAATGGCTTTGTTTCAGCCTGTTTCTAAAAATGTCTTGCCTAACACTGATACCCACTCTACTTTTGTCAAACTGCTCAACAATAACTTTACATAAAGTATTGTTGTCCAGTGTTTAGTGTTGGTGAACTTCCTCTGTTACTGTGACCAACACTGGAGGCAATCAAGTTATAGAGAGAAAAACAGTTTGTTTTAAAGGTTTCTGCCCATGACTGACTGGGCTCCTTGCCTTGGTTTGGGCCTCTAGTAGAGGTGATGGATAACAATGGCGGACAGTGTACACAAGGGAAAACTGCTCATTTCGTGACCAGGAAGTAAAAGACAGAGGGAGAGAAGAGAAACTAAGGTCCTATACTCTCCTTTCTTGATGACCTCAAAGTTTCCCACACAGCCCTCTGTCCTAATGGCGCCAACTATTCCTAAGAGCACTATCAAGGGTCAAGGCCTTCATTCAGCACGTGAACCTCTGAGATGTCCTTACCAAACCACAGGATCTGAGGCCTGGAAAAATACTGAGGTCAAAAAGATGGAGAAATAAACACAGCTTATTCTTTGAGAAACAAAATTACTGTCATAGAGACGAGCAGAAGGAATGTGTATAGGGTTGAAAACCAAATGTTTATTTTTTTTTACAAGAACACAATTATAATGGTGAATTATTACATAACAGACAGAACGTCTGTTAAATAATCAAAATTCCTTGAAGATATACCAACTCATTTTTAATCAGTTCCTTTCTGTATTGACATATTTCAAATACTGTGTAAAGAAATCTATTCAAAACATGATACTGTTTAGTTTTTAACGTGTCTAACTAATAGGATCTAGCCCTGTGCCTGGAAGGCATGTTGAGTGGCCATTTCCAAAACATTCAGTTATGTCTGAGCAAAGGCCATGCCCCCTTGTTTCCGGTTGTAACTACCCCCACCGTAGGAACACATACAAGATGTCATTCTTGGCCCCCATAATTGGTGCTCATTTGGGAAGAAATGAGTGAAAAAAGTAGCTGTAAAATAGAAGGCCTAGGAGCGGTGAGATGGTCATATCTAGACTCACAGCCAACAAGACAAGAGCAGTGGGACCAAGAGGTAGAATGGCGGAGACAAGTCAGTCCTTGACTGGTCAGCGCTTCCTATTACATTGACAATAGTTTCCCAGTCTCCCATGCCTTTTACTCTTCAATAAACAAGAACCATATTGTTATAGGAGATTTGGCATTTTTTTCCTAAGCATACTATGATCTGCGGAAAATAACCACAAAGAAAATAAATCCCTTCTCACACATGACGTGTGGACCTGGGGTTCAGGAAGGACAGAAAATGGGGAACAGTCTAGAATCACAGGACTAGATTGTTCTATCTGACAGCTCCTAGCTTCCCATACAGGGAACGTAAATCAGGTGCCACAAAATCATGCTTGTGAAGAAGAGACACTCACATGCCTGCGTGCTGTCAGGAATTCCCATTTCACAAAGTTGGACGAGAACATTGGTGCCCTACAGCCATTCACTTCTTCCTCAGCTAGCTGGAGCTCTAAGCGTTTTACCCCAGAGATGGGAAAGTCCGGTGCCATGTTCTAGTAGCTGAGAATTTGAGCTGTGAAGAGAGAAGTCTGCACTTGGTCCCTCCATGCCTGCCAGCTTTAAAAACACACGTGCTATGTGAAGAGCATGTGCCATGTCTCTACTCTGTGAATCTTAGTGATCCCGTCCTAAGAGTCTGCTCAGTGAGGTCGCTGGGCACATGCTAGGTCTAAGGTACTGACATTCATCTATGCCAGTTGTTCCTAAAGAAACCACACAACTTTCCTGTGCCACTGGGAGCTCACCACACTTCCACTGAAACGGCTCAAAGGTAATCAGTCACTACTACTGCTAGCGAACATTCAAAGTTGGGTGGGTGCCTAGCACTAAAGCTAATGCCACGTAATTATCTCAGGCCCCAAATGCAGTTCCCAAGGGAGGCCTTTTCTAAACTCTTCATTTCTATCGTTGTAAGCCACCCCAACCTGTATCTCATACTGAAAACTGGATGCCATATTTAAATTTTCTTTTCATTACAATAGGCCCAGCTTAAGATTGTTCCACTCCAAACTGTCAAATGTTCTCTTAATTCCAACAAAATCTCTCATACTTATTTTTGGGAGACCCCAGGAGATCTTCTTGCATAACTCAAGATGAGATCTTGTTGGTCTGCAAGATAACTCCACCTCTCCCCACTAGGGGCAACAATGTGCAGTAACTTGGTGACCTTTAGCTGTGGATTTCCCTGTCCTTACTTTTCTCTCCTCAGAGGTACAGATATATAGCCACAGGACTGGGAAAGAAACGAAGTGGCAGACAGACTCTAAGCAGCATCCAAATTTCACCTTCTTTAAGAGATATTTTTTTTCCCAGAAGCCACCTCAACTTTCCATGCTAAGTCCCCCAATAGGGTTTCCACATCTGCGCAGGCTCTAGGCTATGCCATTCTCATGTCTAAAGCAGGTGCCCCAGCTACTACAAGTTTTAAAATCAGAACCAAAGACAGATAAATAGAATTTCTTTCCAACCACTTCTCCAACCACAAAGGAAAATTGAATACCCAAGTTTTAGAAGTTTTAATCTCATATGCCAATACAAAAATGTCAACCTTTGTCAGTTTACAGAGGAAAAAAAAATCAACAAAATTATTATGAGCAAAGAGAAAGGCGCATAAGCAAAGAATTACACTAAAGCAGCCAACTGAGGGTATGCCTAACAGATGGGGACCAGCTTCAAAACACTCTCTTGAATATGCAAAAGGATTTAATGTTGATGAGAAATCGGAAAGCTACTTACATCTGAAAGATGTAAGTAAATGTCAAATAATATTAATTGAATTTGAAAAAGCTACTATTGAGGGAAAGAAAGAAAATATTCTCTGTGAAATCATGCAATATAGAGAGAACAATGAGATCAGGAGTAAGGATGTGTTTGAGAACCCCAGTTAAGCTATGTATCATTCAAAAGTCACTATTATATAAATCTAAGTTTTGGAAGCAGTACTTTGAGCATTAAAATTTTCTTCCTAAACTCAGTTTTAGTAAAGTAAAAAAATAATAAAATGTTTTGTTTGTATTAATAAAGTCTAAATGGCTGGAGCTTGTATAGTTTGGATTTTCTTTGGGCCATCAACCAGCTCCCAAATAAAGACACTAAGACTTATTATTAATTATGAATGCTCATCTTTAGCTTAGGCTTGTCCCACTAGCTCTTTTAAATTAACCTGTTTCTAGTTGTCTACATTTTGCCTCATGGCTTTTTTTTTCATTCTGTATGTCTTACTTTCCAGCTTTCTCTGTGTCTGTCTGTCTGGCCCTTGGCATCTCCTTGGTTCCTTTCTTTCTTTCTCCCCAACCCCCAGCCTAAATTCCTCTCCCTACTTACTTTCCTTCTCCAGAAATCCTGCCTATACCTCCTCCCTTGCTATTGGCCATTCAGCTTTATATTAGACCAATCAGGTGCCTTAGACAAGCAAGAAAAAACAGCAACACATCTTTATATAGTTAAACAAGTACTCTGCAGCAGACTTGTTTCTGTTATCTGAACCTAATCTCTCCTTCAGTCCTTAGACTACAAAAGATAGGATACATAGGTTTACTTTCTCATACTGGTTAGCCTAGCATAGCCTCATGGACTGATATTCTCTTCTCTCTCTCTCTCTCTCTCTCTCTCTCTCTCTCTCTCTCTCTCCCTCAACATTATTTTAAAACTATGAAAAGGAAAAAGAAACTGCATTCCTGTCAAAACCTGCTAGAGTCAGTTGCCATTATCACTATTTCAAATTTCTGTTTCTTTTTGCAGATTTCCTTTTTGCTAGTCCAGCTTTTGTTAGTCCATAATTTCAAAACATACCTTTAAGGCATCATTCCCTTGAGGCCCAAGAATATCTTTGAGTCCTCACATATTGCATACACTTTTCGATGAACCATTCTAAATTTTTCTGGCAGTCACAAATCATATAATCTTTCAAGGTACACAACTCTCGATAGAAATCATAATAAAGGGCAGGAGCAGAATAGTTTGACTGTAATTGGTTTTCCAATTAGAATTATAAGCTTGTGTTAAAAAAACACAATATTGAAAATGATGTCAAAATAGTACTAGACTCTAGACAAAATTTGCATTTTTAGGTCTGAAAAATGTAAATGAAAAGCAGTACTAGAAATACCTGTGGTCAGTGAGCTGGCTGTGTGAGGGTGGCTCCAGTGTATTCAGTGTACAGACCTGAGCAGCAGTCTTCAGCATTGCACCAGCTTTGGAAACTATCTTCTCAGTGTACAATATAAATTATAATCAAACCACAATAATAGAACCACAAGTATCACAGTTTATTCAATTTAAGGAAATTTGATGATTTAGCCATTAACTCTCATTTTACATTTCTATTTATTTTAACTTTTCTATTCTATTTATTTATTTTCTTTTCTATTTATTTATTAAATTTAACAGATAATATATTTGCATGATTCCAGAGTATTATAAGAAATGCACCATGAAGAAAAGATTTTTAAAAAACTAGACTTCTTTTCATATCTTTTCCACTATCTTGAACCTTACACACACACACACACACCCTCCAAATAATCACTTTCTACTGTATCAAAAGAAAGACAAAAAGAATAGGTTATGCTTTACTAGAAAGCATCATATCACAAAACTTGTAATCTCAAAGAGCATCAGATGAGATCAAATCTACTGAGGATTGACTTATCAATGTAGGGACCTGATAAAGATGAAGAAGGATCATGATCTAACAGCCCATGATTGGTGGAATCATCAAGATAAGGATTTTGAGACCAAGAGACTCAAAAAATATTCAGCATAAACTCATCATACTTCCCAATGAAGTTAGTGAGTCTGTAGGGAATTCGCTACAGCGAACAATCAAACGATATGGTTAGGCAAGGTAGTCCCTGAAGAGAAAAGAAATGGTCAAAGGACAGTAAAAAACTAAGTCAACTTCATTTGGATACTAACGTGTAGTTTGGTGTCTGTGTAAGTTATTTTGTTGTTGTTGTTGTTGTTGTTGCTGCTGCTGCTGCTGCTGCTGCTGCTGCTGCTGCTGCTGCTGCTGCTGCTGCTGTGACAAAATATCTAAGAGAAGTAGTTTGAAAGGGGGAAAAGTTCATTTGGACTCTTAGGTCTAGTCCATGGCAACCTGGCTTTGTTGTTGTTGTTGTTGTTGTTGCTGCTGCTGCTGCTGCTGCTGCTGCTGCTGCTGCTGCTGCTGCTGCTGCTGCTGTGACAAAATATCTAACAGGAAGCTACTTAAGGGTGAGTTATTTTGGCCACAGCCTATCTTGACAGGGAAGTGATGGTGGGGCCTTGAGGGGCTGCTCACATTGCTCTGGCCCTAGGGAGCAGAGATATTCAGCTCCACTTTCTCTTTCTTATTCACTCCAAGACAGGGGCCCATGGAATGGTGCCAGCCCACAGTGAAGGTGGGTCTTTGTACAGATCTAGCTCTATCTAGATAGTCCTTCATAGGCATGGCCCAGAGATTTTTCTAGGTGGTTGTGGATCCTTTCAAGCTGGCAATCCATGTTAACCTTTACTAACAGAGTATTTATACGTGGTTGTCATTCTCAACTAGATCTGTATCTCTTTCTAATATTTTATGTCCATTGCCAGGATGCGCACACATGGGGTGGGGGGTTGTGCTGTTTGTGCCTCTGTATTATTATTTGAATAGAAGAATGCATTTTGTGTACTGCACACCTTGCTTTTCTTGTCTGACGATGTATCTTCTCACATCACTATCACAGAGTCCTCTTTTTTATATACAATTATATAATGTCCTGCAATTTAGACCCAATCCTATCCTGTTGAACTTTCAGTCTATCTCTGTTTGTTAGTTTTGTTGTAGTTTTGTTCTTTGAAGCCAGTGCTCTGCACATGCAAAGACATGTTCTACCAGTGAGTAATGTTTTACTGTCTAGTGTTGTAGAATGTTTATGCTGTGGAGTATTTGCTTAATGATGCAAAGATATGTTGCATTCTTTTATGTTGCATTTGTTTAGCTCTGTAAACTTGTGTTACTTTGCCTGTCGAAAATACTTGATTGGTCTAATAAAGAACTAAATGGCCAATAGTAAGGCAGGAGAAAGGAGAGGCAGGGCTGGCAGGCTTAGGGAATAAATAGGAGGAGAAGTCTGGGTGGAGGAGGAGGTCAAGGAGCAAGGAAAAAAGGAGAGGAGGACATGAGAGGCCAGCAGCCAACTACACAGCCACAGAGTAAGAAGTAAAGAAAGGTGTACAGAGATAGAGAAAGAGGAAAACTGAGAGGCAAAACATAGATAGGATAATTTACATTTTAGAAAAAGATGGCTAGAAATAAGTCAACCTAAAGCCAGGCATTCATAAGAAGGAATAAGACTCTGTGTTTATTTGGGAGCTGGGTGGTGGTGGGCCCTCCAAAGAGTAATGAACTCAGAGTACAGAGTAAGAAAAAAACTACTACAGCCTATTCCCTTAAAAATAAAAATAGCAATGAATACCCTTGTGGGTATGTGTGTTTCACTGTATCAAAGGCAAGGTCTCAAAAACGGGATTACTAGACTTAAAAAAAAACATATATTCTGCAATTTAATCCTCAGTGAAGATACGTCAGTTTTACCCTTTCTACCAGCCTTCCCATGCTCTGTCTCGCAGAACAAACACTTTGGAGGCCAGGAAATAACACCTCACTTCTTCAGCTCTCCCATTCATCAAGGACACATGTACCCCCAATGTTGACAGTGCCCTTTAACCTGAGAGTTTCTGAACATGACTTGCTGGTTCTTATGCTGGGATAGGGATTCCAGATGGAAAAATTCCTAAAACTTCTAGAGATTACAAGTTTGGGAAGGGAAGCATATTTCCTAATTGTTCTCTGTAGCCTAGTTGAGTGCCTCCTACCAGAAGAAAGAAGGAAAGCAATGAGCCAGGTAAGACAGAGCATACCCACAACAGAGGGCAGTATAGCAGTCCTGGGTCAGTCACTCAGAGACTCCTGCGCAAACAAGAGTAAGCTAAAGCAGGCAGGCTTTTCCAACTGAAACACAGAAATATGTAAGGCATATTTTTTTTTTCCTCTTTAGACCAATAACTGAAAACCATTCAGGAAGTGAGGCCCCTCCCTCTTCCCTACTCCCTACAATACATACAGCTAAGGGCTACTTCGGGAGCCATGATTCCAATGAGAAGTCTACCTTTAGCTTTCTTCCGGCTTTAGATCTTCAAACTCTCTTTATAAGCAGACATGTTTTCAATTGGAAAATTAACTCAAGTACCAGCCATTCCTCACTGTGGCAAAAAGAAGAATATATAAATGTTTAGACGTCTACAAGAGACGTTGATCCCCTAAGACATCAACTAATAAAGGAGACCAAGAATGCCACCTGCACTCTAAAAATGTGAGACACCCATGGGACTCTGAACTGGCGACTTTCTTATGAAGAAGGCTTCCTGGTATTTTATAGTCATGTGAAATTCCCATGCTGTTAGTGTGAAAGGGGCAAGAGTTGCCTGGTGGAGTTTGATCCTCTGAATAGACAAGGACGCAGTCAGCTTCTCATCACACAAACAGGATAGTTATATAAAGCACTATTAGATGTCTGTTCTCATTCATCTCTTTCCATCACTTGACCACTTTTTTAAAAACATCCAATAGAAAGTGGATCTCATGATATTCCCAGTACAGGGGAGGCTGAGCCAGGAGGACCATGATGTCCCCACCTGTGAAGATTACACTGTTCGTCTATCTCAAGAACACAATTGTATAAAACTCAATTTAAAAATTTTGCTTTCTATATTTACACCCATATGTTTTCTATATGTTCATTCCTCCTAGAATTAATACTTATTATTCACAGATTGATTTCTATGTTTACATCTGCAAGAAAATACTCCCAATATCACCTTCAGATGCATTTGTGAATAGAGATAGGCTGTCAGGATGGATGGACAGATTTTCATTTTAACTTCTCACTTTTCAACCATTGTTACAAATGTGTGTGAGAGTGGAAGTGTGGAAGTGTGTGTGTGTGTGTGTGTGTGTGTGTGTGTTTTCACACAGAACTCGTGAGCAGGTCAGAGGCTGCTATCAGGAGCTGGTTCCCCACTTCCACGGAGAGATTCAGTGTTGAACTTGGGTCATTGGGTTTTATGCAAGCATTTTTACCAGCTGAGTCATTTTGATGGCACCATTGATTAGCTTTGAAGAGAACATACGTGTTTTGCTTGCAATAAATACTCAATTTCAAAAATGGAGCATATTTGCTTGAAGTCCAGTTGTAAAATGGTATTTGGGTCTACACTCTAAAGTGAGAATGTTGCATTAGGTTCCTGAAGATGAGAAAAGGGGACTTTTCTTTTGCTTGTAGAGACAACATTTGAGAGAAAGAGAAGATTCCAGAAGAGCCTCTCTGCATGCATCTTGGAGAAGTCCATTCACTTTACAGATGGCATGCTGCTGTCACTTGCATTTTTCTGTGGTGAAAGGAATATTGTCCCTGGAAAGCGCTTTCCTCTGGCCCCTCTTGTCGTACAGCAGAGATTCTCTGTAACCAATTCCAGTCAAGTCTCCTCCTAGGTCCTTTGGATTCTTTCTAACAACACTCTGTTTCACAGCTGATATCTTTGTGTTTTTATCCTCCGGGCATCCCCCGGCCAGAGCCACCCTTCACGCTCAGCTCCCATCATTCTTCCCTAACATGTCTCCATGGTCTCACTGCTTCTCCTTGCTTTCCCCCAAGCCTTTTAAGCATCCAGTCTGCAGTCAAACCTTGGCAAACCCCCACAAACTGTTCCCACAAAGCAGCCTTTAAAAGCATTCCCCTTAATTGGATCAGGAAGTCCACTTGTTTGCTTCCTCCAAGGGTGAATTAAACTGAGAGATCCTGTAGGCCATCATTTAACTCAATTCAGCTAGGACTCACTGAGTCCTAACTGCATTCCAGAAACTGTAATGGACATGGCGGGGCCTGTGATAACAAACTAGAGCTCGGAGCCTCAAGCTGCCTGTAATCTAGCAGGGCCACCTAAGTGTCTTCGGAGCCCTGGAGCTAGCCTTTACAGAACTGTTTGCTTCCAGACTCTTAGGACAGGTCTCCTTTGGCTTTTGTTTTCATTGCATATTATTTTGTAAAACTTATATCATTTTAACAACCTAAGTGCACAATTCACTGACACTAAGTCCATCCCTGGCTCTTCACCACCATCCCTCTTCTCCACTTCCAAGGTCGTCCCTTCTTCACACAGAAGTTCTGTGTCCACTAAGCTCCTCACTATCTCCCCATCAAGTTCTAATAGACCCTGTGCTACCGCCTAAGGGAACCAAGCTCTTTTAGATCTTCTGTATAGTAGAGTCATATTGCATTTCTCTTTCTGTGCTTGGCTTCTTCCCTTTCACCGTGATGTTTGGGGCTATGTCTTATAACTAAAGAAAGAAAAGTGAGTAGGAGGTGGCTGCTTCTCATCGGAAGGCCCAGCGGATGCCATCCCATCTGTCTTCCGAGCCTGCTAGAGTTGAGTCACAATTATTAAGAGGTGGAAGATGATATTTGCTTGCGGGTCTTAGTGTGACTTTCGGGGAGAAACACTGCCAGGTTCACAAGTGATGTTCTCATAATAGAAGGCAGATTAACAAGAGAAAAGTATTCTATTTCATTTAATATAAGCATTATGTGACATGGGGTCTTGAGAGATATCTATGCAATGTACATGCCTATATGGGGTAAGGACAGTTGTCACGGAGTGAGAGCAAAGGGAACATGATATAATGGAGACCAAGTACAAGACTTGTCTGGGCCTAATGGTGCAGGTGGCTATTGGTTTTTCTGTGACTCTGAAGATGAGCCTGTACTTCTTCAGGTGTAGAGAGGCCTCTTCCCTGTGAGGTACTTGGAACTACTTCAGAAAGAGGCTGAAAAAACATTGTAGCACGAATTCTAATTGGTCTTAATAATACAATCTCAGAGTCAGCTATGGGGGTGAAAGCTGAAGGATCATAGAAGCAGAGCTGCCAATCACTGGAGTTCTTACCTCTAGCAGTAATTAGACGAAAAGGGCGATCCTGTCCTCAGACGGCATCCTCAGACTGAATGCTCCTCCGACTGCACTGAGCTCCTCTCTCCTCCCGCCTTATATTCCTCTCTCTGCCCAGCCCTGTGACTCCTGTCTCCACCTCCTAAGTGCTGGGACTAAAGGCATGTGATCCCAATTCCTGGGATCACCTTTGTGTGAGCCTTGTTTCTGTTTTAGACTGGATCAATTTCATGTCACCCAGGGTGGCCTTGAACTCAGAGATACGTCTGTTCCCCCCAATCCTGGGTTTGCAGGTGTGTACCACCACTGCCAAGCTTCTAGTGGCTTAGCTGTGCACTCTGATCTTTAGGCAAACTTTGTTAAACACACACACAAAAAAAATCACTACAGATCATTTCTAGGTTTTATAGTCTGCTTCAGGGTAGAAGAGGGGAGAGAGGTCAGACAAGGGTGCTTATCTTATGTTCTGCTGTTTCTCCTGCACCAAGTTGCTGTATTTCGGAGGTAAAGCACATCCTGAGTCCTTTCATGCCATCAAAGAAAGGGCTATCCCATCTTAGCATAAGACCAAATGTAAAGTGTAAGGTGAGGCACATTCCTAGACTGCTCACCACTAAGAGAGAAGAGACTTACCATGCAAGTGACATGACATTCTTTCTGTTTTACTTTGTCTAGAGAGTGTGTACAATTACCAAGGGAAAACAAGGTCATAGTGTAATAACAAACTAGCCCAAAGTTCCTGTGGTTTAACACAAACTTATTTCTCCTTCACACTATGTGTCACTCATGAGTTTGTGGGTGCCGGTTTCACACTGTCACTGGGGAATCCAGTACCAGGGTATCTGCCATCCTGCAACTATCCAGTCTGGAAAGGGTGGCGGCTTCTCTAGAAACTTGCATGTGTTTTCCTTTCTGTCTGAACTGAGAGGCAATGCAGTTTCTTCTTCTGGAAATCCACAGAAACATCTGAGCACCACATCTGAGTCTAGGAAGTGGAGGAAAAGAGAAGCAATATTTGATGAGCTTCAGTGTCTGGCACACATGTCAATCAACCTGCCACCCCAGTCGCTGTGAATCTGTAACATGATCAGGGAACAGATTTCCTTTTAAAAGAGAAACAATGTCACTGCAAACTTGTAAGATACTTTATGTAGATAAACTTAAAACAAAAAAGAAACGTGATGAGTGGCTACATTGTGGAGTTCTGAACCATATATTGAGGAAAAATTAAAAATAATTTCATTCTGAGGTAAAGTGTCCACTGATAGCATCATACACAGATTCAAAATGATACCTTCAATAAATAAAGCAGAGTGAAGGTGCTGTACTCCAGCTTAGGTTTGAGTTGACTCCAGATGTAGGCAAGTTGATCACCAAGATGACCATCACAAAACAGGGGACAAAATTTAACATTCAGTCGCACTTCTGGCCTCAGCTAATTACACCGCATCTCCTAAAGTTTCTACCATCTCTTAATATCCCATTAAAACATAAACCAAGCAATAAATTAATACTCTGATAGGGTTAACATAATCAATATCCACCCTTTGCAACACTGCACAGAGAAGCAGCCTTCAATACATGCGTGCTTAGGGCATGTTTCTGATTTAAATAATGAGACTTCCCACCCTAATTAAACTAGAACTTCATTATCTGCAAAAGTATTACATCAAAATAGAAGTACCTATTCACAGGTACTGTGGTTTAGGGTTGCAATATCTTTGCCAGGGTGTGGGAGTCAGTAACACTCTCTGTGTATCCAATACATCAATTCAGCTTTTATGTAGTACTGTATAACCAGATGCCCCCAAAAAATACACTTCCTGGCACACCCATTGCCACATACAGGTGTCAAATTTCATCAGTAATGACATGGAAAAGCACCAATTCTGGAGTTTGTGAGAATTATATAGAGGGGTTCTCTACCAATAGATTTGTGAGTGATTCCTATTTGAATTATATGTTAATTTCTTCACATTAGTAGATTATCTCCTAAATGTGATTTTAATGTTAACTATCAACCCTACACGTTTTTAATTGCTAAAAATTTTAAGAGATTAGTTTATAATCATTTATAATTTAAAAGCCAGACAGTAATAGTTGAAAACAGAAAACCATTCAAGATAACATTGATGACAATGGGTGCCTTGATTTTTTTTTTAGACTCCTTGAAATTGGCAAGTAATCTAACTACTTTCATTTGCACAGTAAGAATTTGCAACTCGTTTAACATTATGAGAGACAATTTTCTTAAAAAAAAAAAAACACTGAACAAGTGACCTGAGTTTATCCCAAAAAATGTCTGGATTTTTTAAGACTCCAAAGCAACCATTCATGTCCTAGTCATATGAAATGTGTACTGACCATACTGATACAAAATTCTCAAGAAAATATACCAACCAGAGCATAAAAGTGAGGTGAAACTCATTAGTAATATTGATGAATTTGGCTCATTTTATTCATTGCACAGTATCCTAAACACATTACCAGTTTTGCAACATTTGCTTTTTTTTAAAAAAAAAAGTGGCCAAATCTAAGAAGGAACGTGTCTCAACTCTCAAATCTACTTCACTATGACAGAGTTTAGCTGTAGTTAAGGAATAAAGAAACACAATAGCCTAAGGTATAAGAAAAAATGATTGGAGGGAGAAAAAAGAGGATTATGTAGTCTGCACATCTATAATCAAGCTTCAGCATATTTAATAACTCATGTTCAGAAAATAATGGCCTTGGTGGATGCCGAACAAAGTCTTTGGCCTTCCTACAGCCTTTACTTGGCAGGTAGGCAACGGGCAAGTAGTATCAACTGGCTTGAGATCTCATCAATTTAGTACAATGTATCTAAGGTAGCACAATAATCATGATCCACAATCAGAGATGTTACTCACTATCCTAGCTTGCATTCTGTTGCAGTGGAAAAAAACAAAATACCACTATCCACAACTACTTGGGATACAATCTAGGGCAAGTCACAAACCATGAGGCAGGAACTAAAGCAGAGACCATGGAAGAACACAGTTTACTTGATTGCTCCCTATGGCTTGCTCAGCTATGTTTCTTATGTAGACCAGGCCCACCTGCGAAGGGGTAAAACTGCCTGACACGGGCTAAGTCCTCCCATGTCAATCAGCAATCAAGAAAATGACCACAGGCATGGCCACAGGTCAATCTGATGTCAGCAATTACTCAGTTGTGGTCCCCTCTTCCCAGGTGACTACATTTTGTGTCAAACTGACAAAAAACTAACCTGCACAGCTGCTACAAATGTCTATCTAAGGACACAGCCTCTACAGTTGCTCATAGATTCAAGGAACTGAAGGCAAATGAAGTTTGAAGCTGTGTTCAGGTTTTCCCTGTCCTTGCACTATGGATCTCTGAATGACTCTACATTGAGCGAGGCTAGTCACTCTTCTCAAGCCTCCCTACAAACTTCAAATACTAAACCAGTACAGGAGTCCTTTCAAACACTGTAACATGGATCACGTCTCCTGGCCATCTCTGATAGCTCCATACATTTAACCCACAGCATCCCAGTGAGCGTTTTATGAAGAAATAAGAGAGAAAGAACATGGAAGAAAAGAAAATTGTAATGTTAACATGCTTACTCTGTTTCAGCAGCTATTCGAAGGATTGTACCTGTGATAATAACACTTTCAATCTCATGTCTTAGGAACTATTAACTCCCCTCTTTCACATAAAGACAGCTAAAGGACACCGAAGTTATTAAGACCCTCAAGGTAAACAACTGGTAAATATCAAAGCCAGAATCAGACAGTTCCATAATTAGCATGCATGTGTCCACTGTATGACACCTCCAAACATGAGAAAGAAGAAAAGATGGAAAGGGAGGGATAGTGATTGACATCCTCAGCCAACGAGAAACCGACATAAGGAGTGGAAACAAATTGGTCCAGGACAGCCTGTCATCACCAGCGAGGCTTAGAAATTGGCCTAACTGGGACAATGAGGGCTGAAGAAATGGTAAATACACATATGAAAACCTAGGATGGGTGGACTGTGTACTCTATGCAGACATGCCAACAGCAGCAACCCAGGAACTCAACTTGATTAGAATACACAGAAAGGCAGAAAGTGTGTAAAATCTGGAGGGGATGGAGGATACAAGGCCTTCTAAAAACTGCACCACCAGTGCACATATGAGCTCACAGAGACTGTGGCAGCATCCACAGGGCCACCAGGGGTCTGCCTCGTGGGGTCCTAGAGCCTAAATGATAAACAGACACCTGCCCGTATAGCTAACCCAGAAGCTATTATACACAGCATGAAGGAGGAGGAGGTAGGCTTATCTAGCTAGTCTCAGTAGGAAATTTGTGTATGGGTGCAGTCTCATGTGGCTGTCTTCTGGGAGGAAGAAACTGTGGCTGATAGTTTCTGCACACAATATCAGCATCCCGGACAACATGGCTGCAGCTGATGCTTTCTGCACTCACTGGTCTTAGCCAAGGTCAACTGATATTCAGCCTCTGGTCTCAGACAAAAGGAAGGCTTTGCCATTCCTCTGAGAATGGTGCGGGAAAGACCTTGCCATTCCTGCGGTCCTGAGGCATTGGGGTTATTGACACGGCCATGCTCATTTCAATAATATGCATCCATTTGAGACTTCATCCACTGGGCACAATATCCAAGTCCTTGCTTACAGTTACTATGTATGAGAAAAGAAGGGTGGGGGGAGTTAAAGAGAGGAGAACATGCCCTATAATTCCCAGGTAGCCCCAGATTTCATATGGTGAAATTGCAAATATTAGCAACTCTATCCCCTAGTTCTTCATTTCTCTAGAAAATAGGGACATGTCTGTGGATGCCTACTTGTAATAGTGTATGATCTAGAATGTTGCCACTCAGAAGGTTGTCAACAGAGCAGAAACTCCCGAGAGTTTTCAGAAATGCAGGCCCTTCAGCCCAACCCAGACACACTAAAATGATCTGTATCTTAACATGATGTTCAGGTAACATGTAAGTAAATAGATTGAGAAACTCTTGCCCAGATGACCTTAAAATCCAAGCGCATCCCGAGAAGCTGATAACAAAACTCCATGTAAACGTAAGATCGAGAACTCAGAAGTAGGAGACAACCCCAGGTCAAAAGTCAGGAGGTAAACAGGAGAATGAAATATAAATATGCCCGGATCTGAAAGGTAAGGGGGCGCAGGGTATGGAAACATCATTGAGACTAGGAAGAAAGCACATGGAACAGAAAATTGGTGTATTAGTCAGGGTTCTCTAGAGGAACAGAGCTGATAGAATGAGTATCTTCATAAGGGATTTAGAAGAGTGGCCTACAGACTGTGGTCCAGCTTGTCCAACAATGGCTGTCTACCAGTGGGAAGTCCAAGAATCCAGTAGTTGTTCAGCTCATGAGACTGGATGTCTCAGCTGGTCTTCATTATATGCACGAACCCCAAAGAGGGCTCTAATGCCAGTGAAGGAATGAACTTGCAGGAGAAAGCAAGAGCAAGCAGGCAAAGGGCAAGAACCCTTTCTTCATAATCTGTATATTGGCTGCCAACAGAAGGCTTGGCCCAGATTAAAGGTGGATCTTCTCACCTCAGAAGATCAGGATTTAAGTTAGGTTAACTGGGTTAACTTTATCTTAACTGGGTTTTCTATTGATGTGAAGAGACACCATGACCACAGCACTCTGATAAGGAAAATATAAAATTGAGGTGATGACTTACAGTTCAGCGGAGCAGTCCATTAGCATCATGGCAGGGAGCACGGCAGCAAGCAGGCAGACACGGGGCTAGCCATGTCTTGATCAGAAGGCAACAGGGAGTGCCTGTGACACTGAGAGAAGCTTAAGCCAAAGAGACATCAAAACCTCCCACAGAATGGCACTCTTCCTTTGACAAGGCCACACCTGTAAATAGCGTCACTTCCTGAGCTTATGGGGGCGAATTACATTTAAGCTATCACAGTCCTCTTGCTTCAAATGATTCAATGAATAAAAGTCCCTCACAGGCGTACCCAGCTTAGGTTTTAGTTAATCCCACCTATAGTCAAGTTGACAACCAAGAATACCCATCACAATTGACATTTTAGTGACCAATAGGAGTCAAGAGCCTATACCCCGAGCAGATCAGGGTGAGGAAGCAGATTCCACACTAAACTGCGGTAATAAAAGGGAAAAGAATAAATTAGAAAATATATATACTGAAGGAAAAGAGGTCATCAAACAGCATGGAATTGGCAGAAATCAGACATAGACTGAAGGCACAGGACAAAGGCTTTAAAGCTGGGGAGATGGCCAATGACAGCTTGTTGAGTCACTAACATTCTTTCGCTCTAAACCTAGACCCTAAAATCTACCTGCAAGGATACGGACTGGTAGGCTGGAAAGTACCCGAGCCAACATTTAGGGAAAGAATTTCCAAGTCACAAATCCCCAAGTCACTTCTCTCCCCATACACACTAGAAGCTCATAGCTCTTTGGGGTTTGCTTTAGAGTTCCACTAATGGGACTCTCTGCTCTACTCCTCCAGCACCACCACTCCCAGCAGGCGCCTTTCTTCATTCTAAACGCCTCAGCAACTTCTCTGCGGTCTCAGTTACCACTCCCCTACTTCCAACAGAGAGTGAAAAGGAGATTGATCATCTTGCCTTTAATGGCCACAAGAAATATTGAATTCTGACTCAAAAGAACATTTCCCATGAGCATCATCTTAAATCTTAATTACAAGTTTATGTATTATTCAAGCAGAGCCAGAAACTCTGCTTCGAGATAGCATTCTGTCATTAGTCTCCATTCTCTCTCCTCCATCTCCTTCCTGACTCCCAAATAACAGCCATTTCAGTCCTGTTGCTTCTTTAATTATACTTCAGTTCGAATTATCATTTCCCTAGAGCACTAGACTTTCTCAGGCAAAACACATGGGGCTTCTCCAATAAGAGGACTTGACTCTGATCTGGGCCCCTTACTAACAAGGGTTGGAGATGAAAACAGAGTATATATCAAAACCTAGAATATCACCAGAAGAGCTCTCTATAGCAAAGGATCACAAGGCTACCATAAAGATAGTTCCGAGCTGGACCTGGTGGCTAATACACCAATCGTTCCAAATATTCAGGAAGCTGAGGCTGGATGACCAATTTAGCCCACAAGTCAAGTTCGGTGTGGTGGTTTGACAGAAAATGGCTTCCAAAGGGAATGGGACTATTAGGGGGTGTGACCTTGTTGGAGGAAGTCTTTCCGGTCTTTTTTACTCAAGCTTCCCTCAGTGTAACTGTCAGTCAACTTCCTGTTGCCTGTCAGATATATGACTCTCAGCTCCAGCATCACATCTGCCTGCATGCCACCATGCTCCCTGTCATGATGGTAATGAACTGAACCTTTGAAACTGTGAGTGAACCACCCCAGTTAGATAATGCTTTCTTCATAAGAGTTGCTGTAGTCATGGTATCTCTTCACAGCAATGAAAACCCTAATGAAGACAGGATGAGATACACCAAGGTACTATCTAGAACATAACAAATAAACAAACAAAAGCCTATGTAGGTTCTCATCCAGAAGTGCATACCTGTGCACTACTCACGTGCATGCATTCATATACATGCAAATAAAAAGAAGGTTTCAGAGAGGTGCCCAATTGCCCAGATAATATACAAATTTTACTTTCTTTTAGAGGAAAAATAGGATATGACAAACTGCAATATTTTCAACTTCCTGTTTCTGCTTTGATAGTCTCCCCTTGATCATACATACTCATGTACATGGAAGCGTTTCAGTTGAAAGACTGCAAGTCCATACTAATAGAGATAAATCATAGCAGCCGGAAAAGTAAGAAAACGTTTGGTCACAAAGGTTGGTGGGTTTCAGAAAGTCTGAACACAGAATTGGTTGTAATGATGATGTATTAGTCAGGGTTGTCTAGAGTAACAGAACTTGTACAATGAATAGAGAAAGAGAAGGGGATTTATTACAATGTCTTACAGACTGTAGTCCAGCTAATCTAAAATCAACCGGCTATGAATAGAAAGTCCAAGAACCCAGTGGTTGCTCACTCCATGAGGCTGGATGTCTTAGCTGGTCTTCAGTAGATGCTGGAAGCCTGAAGAAGTAGGCTTTAATGCCAGTGAAGAAATGGACTTGCTAGCAAAGGCAAGAACAAGCAAGCAAAGAATGGAAGCTTTCTTCTTCTGTGTCCTTATACAGGCTTCCAGCAGAGGGTGTGGCCCAGATTGGATCTGGGTTAAAGATCTGAATGAAAGGCATGTCTTCCTGCTTCAAAGATGCAAATTAAAATTAGATCTGCCCATCACAGGTGTGCCTTTATTTTGAGATTTTAGTTAATTCCAGATGTAGTCTAGTTGAAAACCAAGAAGAGCCATCACAGATAATAAAACAGAACAGATAAAACCAAGACTAAACAAGAGTGAAGGCTTTGGCAAAGATGCAAGTCATTCCTACTGAGCAAAGTCTAGACGTAAAACTGGCAAGAGAAGAGGACAAGGGATTGCAGGGAAGACTTTCGGGTAATTAACTAAATGATAGTTCATGACTGCTATATCAGGAAGCCTTCATCTGTCAGTGTGCACAGAACAGCTGGTCGAAGCTCCTGGCCCCAGTTAGGATTTTAAGGATGCTTATTTAAATCAAAAACAAGCAAAGGCAGTTTTGACTGGGGTCAGTCCCTTATGGGTGTTAGATCCTAGCCAGGTTCATCCCAGAAGTGAAACACAGTCTGTTGCAAGATATTTGTTTACATTGTGTGAATGTGTCGCTATGATTGGTTTAAAAAAGAGCAGAATGGCCAATAGTTAGGCAGGAAAGAATAAGTGGGGCTTCTGGGGAGAGAAAGGAATTCAGGATGAATCTAGGCAGGTGAGAGATACCAGCAAGACACTGAAGAAATCAGACATATGGTACAGAGGACAGGTAGCAGAGCCACATGGCAAAGCATAGGTTAGCAGAAAAAACAGGCTAATTTAATTTATGTTAGAGGAACTAGTATGACAAGCCTATGCTAAAGGCTAAACTTTCATAATAAATCTCCATGTCAATATTTGGGGCTGGTGGCCAAAAAGAAAATCCAACTACAGCAGCCAAATAGACAGCCACTCCCAGCCCTGCTTGTAAAGTCATTTATTAGCAACATTAGGAGTATTTTACACGTACCTAATGGACCTATCCACTCCCAGATTGCCTAGAGTTTACCAGCCTTTATAAGGGATAGGTTTGTGGAAAGAATATGTCCACAGAAGACCTGTTCTAATCTTCAAACCTTTCCTTTATGGAAATAAACGTACAATGGGGAACAGTAGTCATAAGGGCATAAAACAGGGACCAAACAGTGTCAACCACTGAACAAGACAACTGAAGATAATTTTAACCTAAAACCTTCAAAAATAGGTGACTAGATGGGGAGATAAACCATATTAGTTGCATGGAAAATTCAATGTTACAGATCTTTCAATACTTACCACTCTGCTCCCCCCAAAACACGTAAATCCAATTTAATTCTCGCCAAAAAAATCAACAAAAATTTTATAAGAAGTGAATTTTAAAATTAAGTTTTTAGGTAGTATGTAAGATTACTATTATCAATTTAAAAATAATAAGAAAAAAATTCTTCCAAATATCAACATATATTAGAAAGATATGGCCATTGAAACTGTACTTTTCAAAAATGCATAAATCCACAAATGAAAGAAAATGGTTATTTTGCAACTTCTCACTTGATGATGTGACACCCTGAATAGAGAAAAAATGATAAACCACTAGCCATCCTGGAACAACAAAAGATCATTTTGGAAAAAAAATTTAACATGATTTGCATGCAAATGGCTTGCAGTATCAATGCCATGTAGATAAAAGTGGTGAATGTAACTCAAGCCAAAGCATACTAGAAGAGAGTGAGCAAATTGTTATTTTTAGTTCATTGTCTTCAGCATCATCTAAGCTGCCCTTATTATCATAGAATAGTTTTTGAAGAAAACATACTGTCTTGTTCTCTCTCTCTCTCTCTCTCTCTCTCTCTCTCTCTCTCTCTCTCTACTGTTTTTTGATGAAATCATAGCATCTCAGTTAAGTCACTGCTTTTATCTTTTTATATGGATGTCTGACCCACCTTTGATAATGGGCCTTTGAATTTCTATTTGCTGTTGCCCTGGCTTGGCAGGATTTAGTTCATTTGGGCGATGGTTGAAGTTCAGTCTGTGACCACTCAGTGCTGGTTAGTGACTGAGGTGACAGAGCAGGTCTTGGTTCAGCTAGTACAAGCAGTAACTTCTTATTTCACAGTCAAGCACTCTTGTACCATAAGAAGGTTCTTCCTGCAGTCCTTCGGAAATTAAAACTAGAATGCCAGAGAGAAGTGGAGATGGAAGCCAATATGATCATCTCATTAGATATTGAAAAAGCCTTTGACAAAATACAACATCCCTTCACGATAAGGTCTTGGAAAAAGCACAGATACAAGGAGCATACCTAAATATAATAAAGGCAATATACAGCAAGTCAACAGCCAACATCAAGCTAAATGGAGAGAGACTCACAATGATTCCACTGAAATCAGGAACAAGACAAGGTTGTCCATTCTCTCCATATCTATTCACTATAGTTCTTGAGGTCCTAACTAGAGCAATAAGACAACAAAAGGAGATCAAGGGGATACAAGTAAGAAAAGAAGTCAAACTCTCATTATTTGCTGATGAAATGATAGTTTATATAAGTGGTCCCAAAAATTCTACCCAGGAACTTCTACAACTCATAAACACTTTCAGTAATAAAGCAAGATACAAGATTTACTAAAAAAAAAAAAAATCAGTAGCTCTCCTTTACATAGGTGATAAATGGACCAAGAAAGAAATCAGAGAAACATCACCCTTCACAATAGCCAAAAATAGCAAAAAATGTGTCAGAGTAACTCTAACCAAACAAGTGGAGGCTTGTATGACAAGAACTTTAAATCTTTGA
>NC_022020.1:32914045-32929824 GCF_000317375.1 Microtus ochrogaster | reverse complement strand
AAGAAAATAATGTAGTGTAGATAGAACAACATTATTATAATTTTTAATATACATTATCAAAATATATTTAGACTCATTAGCTATTCTGCATCTCATGTGAACCAAGGTTTTTAAGATGTTTGTGTACTATTTTATATATTACAATTTTCTCTATAATTATCATTATTGTTTCCAAAGAAGTCAAAAATAAAGAGTTGTTTTCAATATACAAAACAAAAAAGATTCTAGACTTGAGAATTTTCTTGACCTGCAGATTTCTGTTCAATAGTACAAAAAACTCAAACCTATATGACCTGCTGTGTATTGGATAGTTTTACAAATAATTCAGAAATCAAACTGTATCCTAATGGCATTATTGTACTGCCTATAAATGTCTAGCTCTTAAACGATTTTCAAATCAGAATTAATACCTAACTCCTTCATTAGTCAGTAAGTTATGAAAGATCAGTGGTCTATTTTGCTTTTGCCCGAGGATGATTGTTCATCTTTAAAAACTACATTTTACAAATATGCTAAAAACTCACTTTAAGAGGCTCCAATGATAAAACGCAAAGACCACAGGCAATTATTTTTGGAAAATCATTTGTAATTTTGATTTCTCTTGTGGAAACAAAAAATGGTAGATTTTAATCATGTCTTTTTAAAAATTTTAATTGATACAGAAAATTTTAAAATTACATATTAATGAGGGTCTAGATAATATTCAGTACATATACACATGATGTGTAATTTGGTTGAAAATGTTTATCACTTGAAATATTTACCAATTACATATGATGAAAACATTAAAAACACTTTTCTCGTAGCGTTTTCAAAGGCCCAGAATATAGCATTACCTATAGTCACCATACTATGCAGTAGCTCTGGTTCCTAACTGTAACTGTGTCCCCCTTGGCCATACTTTTACCTATTCCTTTCCCTTCTGTTTTTAAAATATCATATTATGATAAATTCTTCAAGAATTCCATACACGCACACTATGTATTTTGAAGGTATCCCCTCCTACCCATCCTCTGACTCCTCTTAGCGTCACCACCCCGGGCCACCAGCTTTGATCCTTTTCTTTCTGCTCCACCACTTTCAATGTGCGCTGCCCGTCTCCTACTTCTCCACTAAGTTGCTCCTGCCAAACATTTTGCAGCAGCAACAGAAAGTAATAACACAAAATTATTACCACGATGTGGGCTATTGCTGTGACGATCTAACGTGATTTGGGGACTTGTAGAATTCAGAAGCATTCGGAGATATGCTCTAGAGAGGCCCTAGAATGTTGTCCAACGGTCATTCTATGGGAAAGGAGAAAACCAGAAGGCAACTAGAAATGTGAACAGCCAAAACTGTGCTCTAAGGCCACAGATGGAAACAAGGACTCAATCGGAAACTGGATAAGAGCATCCCTGTCATATCCTAGCAGAGAACGCACTTATATTCTGCGTGTGTCATGAAATTTTGAAGGGAGATGAACTCAAAGATGATAGTCTAATTTATTTGGCAGAGGAAATTTCAAGAGATCATATCATCCAGGTGGTTGTATGATTATTGCTGGTTACTTTTAGCCAGATTTATAGTGAAAATAACGGCTGAGGTAAGGTTTTGAAAAATGACAACCATGCTATTTGCCCGAGATGGGAGTGGAAAGTTGCAGAAGAAGCAAGATCAGAAAAAGCTACAGCCGCTGTTAAAGAGATTTGCGCCGTTGAACTTTGTACTTGAGACCGGCAGAAAGGTGCCGCGAGGGGGAGACCCACCCATTGAAGTCTGGGGTGGGGGGTATACAAATGAAAGGAAAACACTTTCACTGAAAGGGAATCACTCTTTAAAAGAACAAAGAGACAGCACTTAAAAAGGAGACATTAAAAAGAGCCTGAGGGAAAAGGCCAGGAAGGGAAAAGACTTTCTCAGTACAATCATCTGAGCGCTCAGGCTGCTGAAGCCACGGTAAAGGGGGACTCAGCTACCTTTCAGGTTTGTAAAGTAGTGTTCTGGAATCTCTCAAGAAAGCTTCAGAGCAAAGCCTGCATGACCAGGCAATGAGCATGGGGGCCTGATACCCTGCAAGGCAACCCACAGTGAGTTACGTTTGAAAAGTGCAAAATGAAGCCTAAGTTGCAGTGGGCGAGTCCAGGAGTGTGGAACTTCTGCTAAGAAAACCTGCATGCGCTGAGTGGAGTTGGCCCAAGAAAACAGACACGCGTGCTGTTGCAAAGGACAGAGTTGGAGCTGCCTTGCACCTGTTGGAGCTCAAGTCATAACGCCTCATGCTCCGGATGCTGGACATTGAACTATATGATTGAATGTTTCCCTAGAGAGTTAGAGATTTGGTTTGACCCAATCTTTCCTTGCTGTTCAGCTATTCCTCCCTTTTGGAATGGGAATGTTTGTAGCACTGTACATTAAAAAGTATGTGACCTTTGTTTTTATTTTTAAATGTGAGAAACAGCTTTTTTCTCCTGATCAAAAGTGGCTATCACACCAAGAACCAATATTTCATAAATCTCCCAGACCTTATTAAACTTTTGTGAAAAGAAATTCAAATTTCAAATCTTTCCCACTTTCTCCCTATACACACACACACACACACACACACACACACACACACACACACACACCTTTTTTTTTCGTTTAACTTTGTACTGCTTTCCAAATTAGTCAGCTGTGGATAGACTGTGATCTAACCCTCAGCCAGCGAGGAACAACCATACTCCCCCTTACATTGAGATTAAAAGCCTGAGATTACTTCGGCTATCTGTGCTAGTTGCTAACCCAGTTTGGGTAGTGGTGTGCCTTTTTTTTTTCTCAAAAAGAGTTGCCTTGCTGAGTTACTTTACTTTGTTCTTTTGCTTCTCTGTGAGACACCAAGAACATTCTTTTCAATATGGGAGCTCACAGTTAAGAGCTTGCCTTGATTTCAGAAAAGTCTTTGAACTTTAGAATTTTGAACAGTCTTGGGACTGCTGAAGACTACAAGGACTTTTGAATGTGAATTAAATGTATTTTGCCTTATGAGATGACCATGAAACTTTGGGGACCAGCAAGGAATGTTTAAATCTGTAGTGTCACCTACGGGCCCATGTTCTGAGTGTTTGGTCCACCTCTGGTGCTAGTTTTAAGATCTATAGAGTCGTCGGGAGGTAAGGCATGGCTAGTAAGGGAAAAGCATGGTTAGATGTTGTAGGATCACATATGTCTGGCTCTGGCCATCTCAGTTCTGTTACAGAGCCACTAGGGACAGGGGCACTTCTTCTTCTGCCATGCCTTCTCTCCCGTGATGCTCTGAAAACCTTCTGAAATGCTATGCCAACACAAGCCTTGCTCCCTTAAGTTGCCTCTGTCAAGTATTTTATCGCGGATCTCGGAGATGCACAGAGTAGCTAATACATCCTGCCCAACCTCTTCTTATCACCCCATCCATCCTGGGTAGAAACATCTCCCTTTAACCTCATAGAGACGCACATTCAATCCTACTTAAGCACACACAAGTCTTATAAACTGTCCTAAATCTTTTAAAGCTAAATTTGTGCTTAGACCAGCTGCCCTTTCTCGGGACCAGAGTTTTCTAGTTTTATCCTGAAACAGACTTATCGGGAAATACAAGGCATTGGGAGGAGTGGTGGGGACAAGATGAGAAACTCAGAGTGCACAGAGAGATCATTCTAACCTGAGATGAGGAGATGGACTGGAGTAATGTGTGGAAGAGGCTGGATCTTCCACTGTTCTGTGATGGAAGTCTGCTATATCCTCACAGATGATCGAGACCTACGTGTCTCCATATGGCAACCAGCTGACATCAGGCAAGCTATTTCACCCCAGTTTTCTGCTATGTTAATGGAAACAATCATGGTGCTTATTTTATATGGTTAGAAAGGAATTAAATGGGGTAAAAAGTGATAAGTGATTTGAACAGCTCCTAGAAAAATCAACACATCCTAGATCGCAGTATTGACATTGTCATTAATGCTGTGCCACAACAAATTGTCACTACCCCCTTTATTATGCTCCATCAGGATAGAATCACAAGCATTAGGGAAGCACAAATTGAGATAAATGTTCTAATCCCCAGTGAAAATAACTGAATTCCAAAAATCTTAGAAGGCAAAGCCCTGAGAACAAGTGTTTCTTTAAAGCCTCACTTAGAAGAAAAGTCGGTGGTACAACTCAGTCACTCAACAGTGTGAGGGACACGTGCTCTATAATTTTCTCTACATGCTCTGCTTCCCTCTGAGCCGAGAACATGACACACGCTGGAGCACCGTGCTTGAAGGCTGTGAAAAAGGCTGTCAACCCAAACCAAACTAGGTTGATGCAATGCACACATGGAAGCACTGAAGCCCTAATGGAGGTTAGAGGAGCCTTAGTGAAGGGAGCAAAGTTGGGAATGAGTCCATAGATACCAAACAGTTGTATATGTATACAAATAAAACCAGGAAAATTCTCCTCTGATTTGGTACATAGAATACAGTGATTTTAAAAAAAATGTATTTTCCCTCAGAGCTTCTTTGTGACTGGGATAGTGAACACAAGCTAGATGTTCTAGGAGTACATCCCCAGAACACCCAAGACCATTAACTCAGAAAAGGCTCATCAAAAGGAAGTAGCTTTTAAAATTAGAAATAGCAAGCACTTTATAATGGGTAGACTGGGAACTGCAGGTTTGAAAACAAACAAACGAACAAACAAAACACTTAACAGATAAGCAAGAGAGGTTGAAAATCTAGGCATTGACAGAGCATCCTACAGACCTTGGCAAGGATATTAGGTTCTGCCTTATAGAAATGAGATCTGACCATGTTTTCATTTTGGCCCCTCTGGCTACATCGAGGACAACTGATTTTAGTGTGTTAAAATTACAAAAAGGGGGGAAAATGTAGCAGAAAAGCCCCTTCAGAAGAACAGGTGGGAGATGATGATAACATGGAGGGGAATGGTGGCAGAAGAAAGACAGAAGGATGTGGGCTCCAGACAGATGTGGGAGGCCATGACAGCAGGTCATAGAGGTTAAGGAAGATGCAAAGATGAAGCCAGCTCCTGGACACCTAGCATGGCTACTGAGAAGGTGGAGTTAACTGTTTTCTGTTAAGAAGAACACTAGAGGGGATCATAGGGAAATACTACATTTAAAGTGTGATTGATATATCCAAATAGAACTCTCAATCAGACAAGCTAAGATTCAAACAAAACTATCAACAAGGAATATTTTTTAAGTTGGCAATATAAAAATAATCACACAGTCTATATCAACAAGTCAATGGAATTCTTTTTGGAACATTTTTAAGTAATGAAATTCACACAAGAATGCAAAAGATCCCCCCAAAGCCGAATCAGTCCCAAGAAGAAGCAAACAGTAGGAAAACCCAGAGTTGGAGGCATTAGCACTTGAGAACCAAAGCCAAGCCACAGGTCTAGGTTGCTAAAGCATTATGGAGCTGCCATGAAAACAGATACCAAAGCTGATGGACAGATAGAGATTCCAGAAATAAATCTGCACATCCACAGCCAACTGGTTCTCAACAAAGACACCAAAAATACACACTGGAGAAGGGACAGTACGTTCATAAACCATGCTGAGAACATCAGACAACCACGTGCACCAAATGACCAGAGACCTCCAGCTTTCATCCTGTTGCAACAATCAGCTCAAAATAGATGAAAGCCCTAAATAAAAGACCTAAAACCATGAAAACTGATAAAGAGTGGGGAGGGGGCTCTTTCAGACATAAGTAGAGGCGATTAAGGCAATCTTTTTTTTTTGTAAGAAGACCTTGAATATGCAAAAAAAAACAGGAAAAATAGAATTATGCCCACCTGAGTAGCTTCTAAACTACAGGAGAAACAACCAAGAGTAGAGAAATTAGCTATGCCATGGGGAAACCTTACCTGTAAACAATTCATCCAAAAAGGATCCAATAATGCCCCGAAAATGTGGCCCAAAAACTTAACTTTAACAAAACGACTTGAAAATGGGCAAAACGTACAGTCTTACATAATTACCATTTGTCCTAGATTGAAATAAAATCATGACGCTTTATTTAAAGTTCACTAAGATTTATTTAACATATGTTAGTGGTCATAACTGTATAAATATCAAGAGCCAATCATTGTTGGGTTGGACCTGAAGACCTTTATGTCTTTTGTTTGCTCCCTAGACCTCACCAGCTGCCCCATGGTTGATGATGTCTTCAGAATCAGGGGCACCTGTTATGATGTCTTCAGAATCAGGGGCACCTGCTATGATGTCTTCAGACTCAGGGGCACCTGCTCCAAACAATGTTTGGTGCTTCAGAGTCTTCTGGGAACACAACATGATTCCAGAACATGGATACCAAACACCCATTTGAAACCCTCACGCAAGCCATGCTGGATGCTGTGGTCCAGGATACATGTCTGTACATATGAGTGCAGGTGATGTACATGGTTATGGGAGTAGAGATGTTCAGTTTTGTGTGTCTTTGTGTGGTTACTGGAAGTTAACACTGTCTTCCTCTATTGCTCTTCATGGTTTTTTGTTTTGTTGTTTGTTGTTATTGTTTGTGAGACAGGGTTTCTCAGTTAACCCAGAGCTTACCTTTTCAGCTACACTGACTGGACAGCAAGACACCTAGTGTTGAAGTCAGGTCCTCTTGTCTCTCCCCATGCATAAACCAGGCCTCCATCTTCACTGCTCTCAACTTTCTTGTCTTCCCAGCTCCCAGAGAACAGCCCATTGAGCTCTTACCACTAAATGACTTTTCTAGCCCAAAATTCCAAAATTCTTCTGCAATCCTAAAAATATGGTCAGGTATGTCACAGCAACACCCCACCATGCTGGTACCAATTTGTCTTAGAAACACCATGATCAAAGCCACTTGGAGAAGAAAGTGCTTGTTTCAGCTTAAACTTCCAGGTAATGGTCCATTGCTGAGGGAAGTCAGGACAGGAACTCAAATAGGGCAGGAACCTGGAGGCAGCAGCTTATGACACAGAGGCCATGGAGGAGTGCTGCTTACTGGCTTGCTCATTGTGGCTTACTATGTAGCTGTAACTGGCCTTGTACTCCTGATCCTCCTTGTATTCATCTCCCAAGTGCCAGAATTGCAGGATGAGCCCCAATGTCCAGATATGTCAGGGCTCCTTACACGGTCATTTCCAGTCTCCTTGAGTTTTTGCCAGAGGTAAAATTTACAACTGTGTTAGTAAATTCCAAACCATCCTGGGGAGTCTTGCAAGGATCTAGTTCAGAACAGATGCAGTACCAGGCACTAATGTCTGAAAGAGTCAAATTCAAAGATGACTTGGGTTAGTGAGAACCATGCTGGCTCACATTGAACACCATCACTTTTCTTATATCTTATCATTGAATTAGCAGACATATAACTCAAGGGTCTATGAAAATTTGCCAGTGTATGTCACTACGTAGAAACTCAACTCCTCCACATCTCCTGTATTCCACCCTAAGGTGTAGCTGAATTTTAGTGTTTTCAGTGAAAGTCCAGAAGGGTCAAAAACTGAATATTTACTGTTTTGTCTCCTTTTCGACATGAAAGCTTACACTGCAGGTGGGAAGGACATATTCGAATCAGCACCCAAGGGCATAGCTAATTACTGTGTATTAAGTGAACTAATGTTCAAGGTCAAGTTTAAAGCCTAAAAGGAAAAAGCATCACACACAATTCCTATTAGTTCTTAGCACATGTTTGGCCAGATATTGAACTGAGTTCATACAATTCTGATTATCAAGAGGAAAGTGGGAAATTTTATTAACTTACCAGAACACAGGATCTTCAAAAGAAAGTGAATTTCAAAAACATAACAGGACAAGATGCTTTCTGCTTTTCTTTATTTTTTTTAAAAAAGAGCAAAGAATCTATGAAGGAATGACAAGACAAATGCACCCCTGAACTAACATGGCCAATTCTAACGACGTCAATAAGAGATGCAGAAGGGAGTGTTGAAGCTATTAGGAGAGAGAAAAACCTTAAATCATTCATTCGGGTTCAATACAGCCTCAAACACCAGTGTCTTCAAAGAGCACACTAATTGGTTGTCTAATACAGAATTATCAACCCTGAAAACATATACATATAAATAGCATTATATGGACTGTGCACATATTTATATTTTTAGGAATACACACATACACGGACACAACAACAATTAAAGGAAAGGAGGGTTTGGAGGGGAAATGATGTAATTGTATTATAATCTCAAAAAATATTTGTAAAAAATTAAAATTAAAAACCTATATCCTTGCTTTAGTACAGGGATGGTACCCATCTCAAAGGAATCCTTATGGTTCTCTGCTTATAGAAAAGGATGAGCTGAATGGTCCTTTCTAACATTAATGCTTAAGTGATCTCAGCTTGGGATAGTCAATATACAAATTCAGTGTATCATAAGACAGCATTCCTTAACTCCCAAAATCTGTATTAAGGCATGAGAGTAGCATTGCTCAGCGCCTAGCGGCAACAAAACACTTTTAGAATGCAGCAACCACCCATTTTTAATGGGTGTCACGTGGGTAGACCAGGCCTTGTGACGGTCTACCAGAAAGGAAGGTGAGATCCAAGGTCAAATGTCACTTTGAGCTCCTCCTCAACGGTGCAGCAGCTTGAGTTTTCTTAGCTGTGAAGGAAAACACAAACAATACTCCAGGCCAGGACTGTTTGCTGAGAACAGTTTAGCAAATGAACAACAACTCTATTGCTTAAGGATCCTCCCACTGTGGTGTTGTGAAATACACATTTGATCTTCTCCATACACACACACACACACACACACACACACACACACACACACACAAAGCTTCCGAAACTTAAAATTTTCAGAGTTATAAGAACGTCATTTCTGTGTTGATGAAATAACTGGTAGTTTAGTTAGCCTTGAGATGCGGGTTGATTACAAGAAAGACAAAGCCATGATTACAGGGCTGGGGCTTCCAAGTCCACTCTAATCTCCAAGAAGGGAGAGGAACGTGAAGGTTGCGTTCATTGTTGATCACTGCTGGCCAGGGATGTAGTCAATCATGCCTGACTAACATGGCTTCCATAAAAACATAATTGTAATTGTTCATTTGTGTTTTGTATTTGAGAGACACAGGGAGAGAGAAAATGAAGTCGGGGGTGGAAACGTCGGGAGGAGTTGAGTGGGAGGAAAGGATAGGATCAAAGTGTATTGTAGGAAAAAGAAGTTTTCTCTAAATGAGAAAAACTTCAGGAAAAAAAAATAAACCTCAGAACTCAACTCGGGATAGGGTTTCTAGATTGCTACACACATGGTGGCTATAAAGCTCCTAGAGACGGACTTTTCTAGTCTCCTGTTCTGATGCATCTCCTCTCTGGACGCTCATTTTCATCCCCTGAGAGAAATGAGTAAATGATGTGGGATTCCCCTCTGTATGCTATGAATATGCTTTATTACCATTGGTTATTAGAGAAGCCATTTCAGCCAATGTCTTAGTAGAGTAAATTCAGGCAAAAAAAATCCAAACAGAGATATAGCGAGAAAGTAGGTGGAGTCAGAGATGACACCACGTAGCTGCCAAAGGAGACAATCACCAGCTACCAGTCAGAACCTAACCGGTAGGGCACAACCTCATGGCGATACACAGATTAATAAGATGTAAGAGTTAGCTAGAAATATGTCTAAGCTATTGGCCAAACAGTGTTGTAACTAACAAAGTTTCAGTGTGATTATTTGGGTCAGAGCAGCTGGGAGCAAATGAGCAGTCTCGGCCTACATAAACCTACGTGTTTCCTGGGACTGGCTGATCTACCGCATCAAATTCATCAATGAAAATAGCTGAAGAATGGTTGGTCTGGGAGCCACACTCATGACTCACAGCATCTCCGAGTAGATATCAGAAGTACAACAGAAGATGCTCAGGGATTATCTGCTGCAGAACTAATGGCTTGATAACCTGGTAGAGAACAAGTCCCACAGACTCAGGCCCCAAGTGTTGCAGAAGTATAGTAAGAGAAGTTAACCTCTTGTTCCTGCTCCTCAGGCCCACTGTGTCTCTGCATCCAAACCTGATGCTATGGAGTAGATTACTTTTTAAGAATCCTAAGCCTGTCCATTTTTCTCTCTTAATAAGGTTAGCTCCTTAATGCTGTGCTTACTGTGGTATTGTCAATAATATCTACTAACTGCCACTTAGTGAGCTCTTACTGTGCTGTACAGCAGGCACATAAAAAAAAAGGTACCACTCTGTGTATTTCACATGCACGGAACCATCTGTTCTCTTTTCACTTGGGTGTTTCTGTGCTTAGGGTTACCCCAAACTCTTGTTCCTTCTTCCTTAGCCTACAGAGCAGTGAGATTACAGGTGTGTACCACACAATCAACCTGTGAGATGTTAGTCCTTCACATAACTTTAAGGTGTGGGTTATTATTTAAAACCTATGGATTGAAAAAGGGAGATGCTGGGAGATTAAGGAACCTACTCAACGTGGTAGAGCTAGTATGTAGAAGTGGTGGAATTCAAGCCTATGTCTCTAGATCCAGAGACCACACTCTGAACTCAATGCCCTGCTTCCTCTTTTGAACTAAAGTTTTAAAAAGAGGGAGGAGGAGAAGAAGAAGCATGAAATGGGGCTTTACCAAATCACTAAACAAACACTTCACTTCTTCATTCCCCAGCCCTGCAGCAGGTAAGGTTATGTTTCATACCGATGCGATTTCACAAGGAATACTTCCTTTAAATATCCTCAGTGGGAAGAAAGCTTAATTTATCCTCCTAGATAATTGTAAGAAGATTAAAAGTAGATGCACTGACTTGAAATAAAGCCCCGGGGAACAATAAAATTTAAACAGAAATAAATTAACATTTAGTATCCTGCTCAATGTAACACAAGCTTGCTAGTTAACATGCTTGCTGTGCGCTGTTTCTGCTGCATCCCTGCACTCTGCATTTCAACTAAAAGCCACATCAGGTGGCACTGAGAACGTGTCTGCATTAGGGCTCTTCCCAGCCCACGCACGGAAATCTCCTTTGCAATGACTTTTCAACCTCTAAAACACTCAGTCTTCAAGACCCCTAAAGGATGGCCACTATTATTCCCACTTTAAGATGACCCAAATCCAATGAGGAACTAAGCAGGCTTTTCAAGGTCACACCGTTGGTAAGTGACAAAATTACAGGCTCAAACCCAACTTTCCACCCTGTCCTATGACTCCAAAGCTAGACAGAAAAAGAAGTGGTTTTCGCTATGCCATCAAATGCAGTTCTTTGTGGGACATGTGAGCTGAACTTGGATAACAGTACATATTCCAAACATAGAACCTTGCTGCTAAGGAGCCCAAATACTTCATGCATCATTAAATTTGCCAAATTTCTCAATAGCTTCCAGCAGGAAATGCTGACTATGAGCCACCGTCCTGTCCTCAGCTCGGGTGCCAGCAATCCAGCCAAATGTCATCAGCTTTGATGTCCCCACAAGCTCCGCAGAGAGGTGACTACTTGGACTTGGGTTGCCTTCATGTCACAGGATAAAAATAAAAAAAAATAAATGAAACGGAGGGATGTTCCCTGTTTCCGAGGCTCTGAGAAGACTGGCATTTAGGCTTCTTTCCTTTAATGCTGCCCAAAGAATAAAAATGAGGGAAGGCAGCAGGTAAGAAGCAAACACAGGTTTCAACTGGCTCTTCCAGTAGAGTTGCTCAGTCTCTGATGGGCTTAGAATCTTGTCTGTTACATAGCAAAGAGGTCAGGGGTCTGTCTGCAAGCTAAATCTGCTGGCCAAACCCACTCCACTTCAGACATCAGGTCGGTTAGAGTACAGCCAGGTCCGTTCAGCTGTGCTTATTCTCTTTGGTTGCTTTTGTGTGAAAAACACAGCTGAGCATCTCTGACAGAACCCATCTGTCCATAAAACTTTTGTTATTTGGTCCTTTACAGAAGAAGCCTGGCAACTCCTAGGTCTAGAGCAGAATCCAGCCTTCCATCTCGGAGAGCAAATACTTGGTAATGACCAAGTGCAACAGAGGCTCCTTAATAGCTGGGGCATTTGATGAGGCATCCAGCCCTTGTCCTGACTCATTCTCCTTCATACATCTAGTCTGGTCTCTCCAAGTTGCTTTTTCCATCCCGGCAACCAGGCCTACCGCATGCATATGCATCCCTCTTGGCTCCCCATTTTTGTTCTTCCCCAATATAAACCTAAATCTGTTGCCAGTACAAGGAAGACAGTTTTCTGGATTAGCTATCTTCCTGATCTGCCCAAACCAAAAATAAATTTCTTGCTTGCTTCACCATGCCTTCTGTCAACAGTACCACTTGTAGAGGTAGCAGGTGGTTAGAGTTAATACTCCAGAATTAGGTCATCAGCCTAGGACTCTGGGAACCGGGGTATAAAAATATATTTGAATTGTTAAAAAAAATGAAAAAGAAGATTTTTTCTTAGTCAAAAAAATTATAAGAAATAAAAGAGAGACACAAGACAAATGGGATTAGGGAAAATGGAAAGCTACCACCGATACTACAGCCAAGAGAAGCATATCCATGGAAGGTAGGAGTGATTTCAGTGAACTGTACAGCTTAGAAGAGCAAGTATAGCGAGGGCAGGGACCCTGTAGCTGGTAGTGTCATTTGCACACTTCATCAGAAGCAACCAGACAGTGTGTCCCTCTCATATCTCCCCGTGACAGCCTCAGCAGCGAAGGTATCTCTCATCTGAAGGGAGCAAATGACAGGGAGCATAGGAAGTGCTGTATTAGGAAGGTCTCAGTGACAAGCGACTGGCAACACTCAGGATAAACAGGGAGCCTGCATTTTTCAGGAGTATAGCTATTAGTGTATTCCACCAACAAACACAGACACGTCTCCTTCAAATCACTGGAGAGGATATGCCTTAGAGAGATGGTGTACTCGTATAATATAGAAGAGGGAATCACCATAATTACAAAGGTGAGCCCCATCAAACACTGCCTAACCTTTGAGAGGCCTCAATTATAAATGCAACCTGATTTCTGAGCAAACAGTTATTAAAGCAAAAAGAATCAGACCTGTAATGAGAATAGCAGAAAATATATGGAGAACACTCCAAAATAACTTTGAAATACAATAAATCTCGCCGCTCCCCCAAAAAAGAAATATACTAAATTATATGAACAGGTAAGGCAACTTATCAAAGAAGAATGTGAATGGGAAGAAACATGTGAAAAGTTTCTTATTTTCACCAGTAATCAGGAAGGAACAAAGTCAATTATCTTAAGATCCTCAACCCTCCCTGCATTGGTGGGACAAAGCTTTGGGAGATCTCATAACTATTGTTAAGGACGGGTATTAGTCTTAAACCTTGTTAGGAGTCATCAAATCAATCTGTTTGATACTAATGAGCATATCATGTCATCTAACATTCTACTTCTTGGTGTCTCCTGGCAAAAAACAACTTCACAGATATACAAAGCAGTCACACAGCACCGTTTACATCTTAAAAATTAAATCAACATAAATGTCTATCACTAACAATTGAGCCAACTCAGGTATGTGCAAACTAGGAGTGTTTTGCATCTATAGGATCTAAACTCCAATAAACTGTGAATTTTGTCATGACTATGACTTTTTAAATCTCACTCCCTGGCCCCTAGAAAAGTGTGTACCATAAGGGAGCACTGAGAATGTATTGAAGAAATTCTCAAGTCTGTATGATTTTGTAAGCACTGTACTTTGAAGTAGCATAGCATCACATAATCTTGCTTTTCAGCTTCCTACTAGAGTCAACCAAGGAGCATCTCCCTCCAAGATCAAGGACACGTTGGTGTTCTCACTTGCCATAACAAAATGTAAACATCTCAAGAAAGTCTTAACAGTTTAATGTCTGGTGGGGGGCTTTTTGCAGTGGCTTCATATGGCCACAATGAAAAAGCAACATGGCCCAATGTTGTGTGAAGTTTCTTGTATAGGGACTCCATGAAGGATACACATTTATGGTCTAATTACCTTTTAAAGAAGCCATTTAATACCATTGGATTAACCACCCAAATTATATATCCTTCCCAAAATCTATGTTCTTCTTAAGTGCAAAATATATTTATATTGGAGAGTTGTTTTTGTTTATTCTGTCCTCAGTTTCCTGAATTGAAAATACATGACATGTATAACTGTTAAATTAGAGGGTTGGATATCCTCTAAAGTTGATTCTGGTTCTGAGCTCTGAACTCTGATAACTCATTTAAGATAAACACAGAATTCTGATAATAGCAGAAATCTGCCCAATTGATAGAGAATTTGGAGAGAAGAAATAACCCAGAGAAATATTAAAGACAGGAAAGGGAATTCACAGCCACCACACATGTGCTGAGTGAGTGAGCACTGCATAGTTGAGGGTGGTGGTCTTTGCTCCCTCAGTAAGGATTCACACAATCCAGCCCAGAGGTCATCACACTAAAAGCACTTGAGGATCAACCCATCATCTTCTGGCAGTGTTAAGAGGCAAAGGAAAATCAAGAAGGCACCCAAGGCAAATTGGCCCATCCTTTCAAGCCAGAGTGGAAAGAAAGCAGCAGTGATGAGTATGGCAAAGGAAGACAAGTCATCCCCTGACAGAGAACCTACAAGACCACTTGAAGCAAGTAAGAAACCACAGCTGTGACAGAGACGCACTGCACTTCACCTAAAGAGTCAGTACCAGTCCTCATGCAGAAGAAAATTGGGGGAGGGGTCACATCAGTCCACTGAAGTCTAACAACCCCTTCACTGTAAGAAAGTCAGACAGGCCAAAGAACACCTATAGAGATACTGTAGGAACTGCTGTACTGGCAGTTAGAATCAGGCCACTGTACCTACATGCAGATTAACAACAGACACGCAAGTATGGAAGTCTCCCTGAAATTACAAACGTGCTTGATTTCACTTAATTATGCTCTCTTCTGATTTAAATTCTGGGATCTCTTTTGACCATGAGGCAAGTCCTTTACTCTCCTAGTCAGACAATGCCTGGTACGCCATAGATTCTCAAATATTTGTTGCCTCTTTTTCTATATTTATAGATCTATGCAAATACCAGACATATTTTAGCACTGCTTCTAACCACTAAAATAAATTACCCTACAAATTTACAAATTATACAGTAGACTTATGATTTTGAATAGCAAGGAGATAAAAGAATTACCTTCCAAAATATAAAAATAATTGAGGTTTTTTTAAGTTTTTATTTTTGATAATTTCATACATGCACACAAAGAAATATGATTCTATCTACTTCCTGCTTCCCCCCTTTAGCCCTATGTCCCCCAACATGACCCGCTCCCAACTCCATGTATTTCTTCTCTTTTTCTATTACCCCCAAGTCTAGTTAGTGCTAGCCATCTGCCATGGGTGGAGCTATCAGCTGGAGCATGAGGAAATGACAAATGGCCACTTCCTCAACAAGAATTATCCCCCATCCCCAGGAAAACATGCACTGCCAAATCTCCTCAGCTAGAGGTGGGACCTCAAACTCATCTACCCCACCCATGCTGAGATGTGGATGGATGAATTGTACATGGGTCCCGTGCAGATCACCACTGTTGTTATAAATGCATCACTGTGATGGCCGTGTCCTAACCAAAAGGTAGCATTTCACAGAAAAGGTATTTAAAATCTTTAAATTATTTCTTAAATAAAATATTTAAGATAACCCCAATGGAGTGCATTAGTAAGTTATTTGTTAATAAATGGGAAGCTCAAGTTATAATACTTAAAAGTTATTATCTCCTCCCTTAAGGACTGATCTAGCTGAGACTGTCAATCAACTGCATAGGAATCTACCCAGCATAAAATCTGATTCACCTGAATATATGCTAAGGAAATGAAAGGACTCATT
>NC_022020.1:32907570-32913655 GCF_000317375.1 Microtus ochrogaster | reverse complement strand
GGGTTGCCTTGGTCTTGATATCGCTTCACAGCAATGGAAACCTTAAGACAGCCTCCCTCAGTGTAGCTACTTACACATCTTCCAGTCTTGCATCGTGTAGCACTGTGGATGCGTCCCAAAATTTTTTGAACTACTCAGAAGAGTGTATCTTTTGCTTTTCACTAACATTTCTCAATAGCATACCATTTTTTCCATATTTGAACATAAATGAATAATATATTCTTTTAAATAAATTCAGTTATAAAATACTACACAGTGTTAACTTTTGGAGTTAGAAGACATTCTATATTTGTCTTTCTTACTCCCACAGTTGCAAATCCTTAGGAGCAATCCTATTCAGGTGTCTCTGTGACACTCTATTTACTCTATTTAGAAATACTGATCCCTAAAAAAAGTTACATTAAGCTATTATGATGTCAGACTTCCTTTAAGAACATAATACATAGTGAATGCATGGTGAATCACAACAATAAAATAGGAATGTAACCAAAAGGGGATCATAATGGCCATAAAATGGGTCCTGTGCATCCTATACTATTTGACTCTGATTCTATTAGTCAATTCCAATACTAAGATCTTCAGAAGAAAAGAAAAGAAAAGTTAATCACAAGAGGCTCAAAATTACTTGGTGCCTATTATAGCACAGAATCAATAATAGATCGGGGCAGGAAAGGTCACAGGAGTTCAGGAAATTCCCTATACAATCCATCTTTAATTCATCAAGAAATTTACAACCTTCATGTCTTTTGACTGTCAGCACACAGAAAGTGAACATCTGAAGATGATGTTCTTCTGCTTCATCACCTCATTGCCCTGCTGCTTCTACTAGAGCAGGTCATTTACCACTGCTTATGGAACCCATAGCTGCTACTGTTCTGAGGGCTTTCTGTAAACGGAGACTGCCTTTCCATTTCCCGGCCACTCGGATCTGAATCATCACAAAGAAACTATATTAATCACAGCACTATTTGGCTGATTAGATCAGATTTCTTACTAACTCTTACATCTTAAATTAACCTATTTCCATTACTCTGTGTATCACCATGAGGCTGTGGCCTCCCAGTAAGGTTCCCATGTCCATCTCCTTCGGCAGCTACATGATGTCTCTCTGACTCTGTCTACTCTCTCTCTCTCTCTCTCTCTCTCTTTTCGGATTTCCTGCTTGGCTTTACTCTGCTAAGCCATTAGCCAAAACAGTTTTATTCATCAACCAATAGAAGCAACACATATACAGAAGGACATCCCACATCGCTTTCCAGTCTAGACTGCGGTTAGACATGTTTTTCATTCCTTCATGGGTCAATCTTATTTCACGTCAATGAAAGAACTGTTTAGGTCTTTCACATGTCCCCTGCCAGGTTCCAGGTGCCCCTTTCCCCATGTCTTTGTCACTGAAGCTTTTTCATCCCTTTTCTGCTCTCACAGAGACTGCCAAGCCTCACTTCTCCCCACAATTCATTACCCCGTGTCTAACCAGTCACCTGCCCAATGTCCTTTGTTCTTTCTCAAAATACGAATGTCTTACCACTGTTGTTGCTGACAATTCTTTTGTAATTTCGTTACTCTGGACCTAATGCAAAAGGGAACTGCTAGTCTAACTAACATTTGAATAAATTATATTATTTAGAATTTGAAAAGGGGCAAAATAAGAATTAAATGTCCTGACTAGTTGTAAAATAACAGGAAAAAGAAAAAGAAAACAGATGATGGAAAAACTGCAAAAGGAAACAACTCAAGAGAACATAAGACAGGTAACTGAGCCTGTGGCAAAATTTCCCTGTTAAAAAAAACTATAACGTTGAGGCAAATTACTTAAGAACTCAAAGAAGACACAGAGTAGAGGGCAGAGCAAGGGTCTGGAGCATCAAGACCACCTTTGACTCTCATTCCCAAGATTCCCTTCATATTATCACCTCACTTAGTTAGGCATTAGTGTTGTTCTGCCTTTCCATTTCCTCATCTATAAAATATGCATAAGAATTCTCAGCAGTTAGTACCCATGTACTCTGTTTTAAGAATTTTAAGTGTGGGGAACTCACTGAAGAGCATGTCATTTCAGAAGAGCACAACAGTAAGCCGCCTATAACCATGAAACCCATATGCAGGTGCTTTTAATGTACGTGTTTATGCTGAGCCAGCATCTACTGCATGACTTATTGAGCAGACTTCCTTTCTTTTTTATTACTTTCCTATAATTGAACTGAATAATATTACCTAAATATGTTATATTATTATATTATAGAAACTAAATTAATTTTTAAGTGGTCAAAGTGACACTGGGAAGAGAAAATAGAAGCCAAAGTTAGAATTTATGTCTCAGTTTTTATCAAATAACAAATCTATTAAAGTCATATATATTGGTGCTTACTAACTTTTGAACACTGAAGTCTATGAAGATGCAATATTGACCTTGACACCAACAGTATAATAGATACATGCTTTTGATAAAAATACCTGCACAATGTGAAGAGCACCATAAATGGACATCTTAATTCCTAAGTGCAGTCCTCTGCTGACACCCTCCAAGAATATCTGTACTTATTTTGTTGTGGTTTTTGTTGTTGTTGTTGTTGTTTTAACTCTTTGCTCTTTGGGGGCCTGACACCTAGCTCCCAAGAAATACACAGAGATTTATTTTTATTTATGAATGACTGGCCTTCACTTGTCTTGTTTCTAGACAGATTTTCTTAACAAAATATCACATCTACCTCTTGCCTCCTGGCTTTTACCTTCCTCTATTCTATATACTCTTCTTCCCCCCTTATTCTTTGGCTGGCTGTGTAGCTAGGCGACTGACGCCTGGTGTCCTCCTCTCCTCCTTTTTTTCTCTCCTCCCACCTTGTTCTCTTCTCTATTTTTCTCTTTGCCTGGTAGCCCCACCTATCCCTGCCTAGCTATTGGCATTCAGTTCTTTTTTAGACCAATCAGGTGTCTTAGACAGGCAAAGTAACACAGCTTCACAAAGTTAAACAAATGCAACAGAGAAGAATGCAACAGGTCTTCTTATCATTAAACAAGTGCTCCACAGCATAAACAAATATAACGCATCTTAACTAATATTCTACAACAGATGTCTGCTTCACCACCCTTAGTGGTACACATTCACATACCTAGACAGTTTCCTTGTGCTGCGAAGCATTAGGGCATAATTCACTACAAGACCACCTTCGTTAATTTAGCTTCAAGAATCAGTCTCAGGTGATCACAAACCTACTTGATGACTTCACAGAATTGATTAAATGAACTTATATTTTTATTCAAATAATACAGAAATAGTATTGAAAAGACACATAATTCAAAAGAACCCTCACCTGTTTCCTCCTCCCACATGTCCATAGGCCTCACTAGGATACATAGTCGACAGCTTAGGTGTTCTTTCCGGTCTTTGTTTTCATATTTCTGAACAATGTTTTATTTGGTCACTTACTAAGAATATTTTCAGATATTCCATATTGATGTCCAACATGGTGACAATTTAACCCTCTTAAGTTCCTATTGCCCTTCCATAAGCCACCAAATATGTTAACCATACTGTTTATAATTAAATATAAAGCGAATCTTTATATTATTATTATATAAAAACTTTTTACCACAGAGTTAAGTATTATTTCATTTCTCTTCATAAATTTTACGTTTTTAAACTTCCCATTGTATTGTCATTATTGTGATATATACTATCAACAGGCACAACAAATATGTTAACATGTCTGAGTTTGCCTTCTGTTGTTATAATAAAACATTCTGACAAAAACCAAGCAGAGGAGGTGAGGGGTTTTTGTCTTGCACTCCCAGGTAACTGTATCTCACTGGTGGGAGCTGAGGTAAACTCAAGACAAGCACCTGAGCTCATCTGCCCATTTTTCTCCATGCCACAGGTCAGATTCCATCCTCTCCCTAAAAGGGAGCTGACCTTATCACAGAAGGCTTATCTGAGCATCCAACACTTTCCAAAGCAAGGCCACTTCTAAATTAAGACTAATGGGACTAGAGAGATGGCTCATTTGGTAAAGTGTTTCCTCTACAATCTTAAGAACCTGAATTCAACCCCAGCATCCACACAAAAATCCGGCTGTATAATCCCAGCATTCTGGAGGCTGATGCAGGAAGATGGTGAGTCTGAGGTTAGCCTGAACCACACACTAAGATTTTATCTCAAAAAAAGAAAGAAAAAATACATGAAATCATCTCATCAAGAACCATAACACTATTGCTCCTGAATTTCTGTTGCTGTGGATTCTTCACAAGCCGGTGTGTCTCTTTCTACCTGTAGCTCATCCCAATGTGCCACACATAAGGGCTAACAACTAACTTCACTGCTGCTGAATGTCATGGAGGAAAAGGATTTTCTCTCCTACCAGTGACAGGGGCTTATGTCAGTCCCCTGGGAAGAAATCCAGTTTTAGAAATTCTTGGAATTCACCTCCTAGGATCTCTCTTCTGGTAGAATCATCTCAGCTCATGTTCTCCAGCATCCATGAAATCCCCCGTCTCCAGAAGTTTCTACCATGAGATCTTCTGTATCACATTGCTATTGGTTGGGTTCTCTATGTCTTCTCAAAATAAAGCTATTGAAATGGGAGTTTTGCCCACAAGAAATCCAAAAAAAAGTTAGGTTCAGCCACAAAAAAAGAAATGTATCATTTTCATGCCATGGGCATACAATGACTCCAGATGGTAGTGCTAAAATCTGAAGAAGAAACCTTTTAGCTATCACAAATCAACAAGTCATCAAGCTTCAGAAAACAGAATTGGTAATCAGAAGGGATGGGGAGTCCATTCCAACCCTCTACCGATTGTGTAATGGCAAGAGATTAAAATAAATGCATAAAGGAGGTAGGGATTCATGATAAAGCAGACTCACTATTAATTTTACATAAGGCTCAGTCTAAAACATGTCGTAATTAATCAAATACAAAAATAAATGTGTCCTGTAAATTTTAAATAAAAATGTGAAAAAGAAGTATTGTAAAGACATTTTTAGTTCAATTTCTGTTTGAATTTCTCCCTTCTGGTTTCCAATCTGTCAAGGCGAAGAAGTACCTAATTGACTGCAATTTCAGAATTGGAAAAAAAAAAGAAAGAAAGAAAACAGAAACAATTCAAAGGCCAATCACAGAGTTGAAATGCTTTTTTTCTTTACCAAAAATTAGGTTTGCGTCTAAAGACGCTTGCTCTAAAGAATGCATTACTTATTGAGCATTGAGACTAGGGGAGCCAAGCTCCCTGCTTATAAGTTTTCTTGCTTCCTGTTATCAATATGGCATTATGCTACAGCTTCACTCCCTACATAATAGGCTTGCTATTTCCATTCTGAATGCTTAGATTTTTTTTTCTTAGAGGACAAAACAGGAGTGACAAAGGGGAGCATTCTGAGTTGTTTTGTATGGAAACTGTCCACATAAGGTACAAATTCAGCATAACTATTCTTGGGGAAAAAAAAATGACCTTGAACAAACATTGATCTTCTGCACTTTGGTTCCAAATGTCAAAAAAAAAAAAAATTCTAGCAATAATCAGGAGAAAAAGAATAAAGTTTTCATGAGTCCAGCATACTCTTAGGGTACACTGCCAACAATTTGTCCAGCCCTTTGTAAGAAGAGCACATGGGAAAGCAAGCCTGGAACCTCAAAGTGCTGACAGCCAGCAGTCTTCCATGTGCACAGTTGCTTGCCAGAAAGAACAGCACAAAGAAATAGTTGAAGTGGTCTGTTTGGTCTCCACCAGTGATATAGCTCAGTGGTAGAAAGCTTATCTAGCATATATGAGGACCTGGGTTAGAGCCTCAGTGGGACAAAGAAAGGGAAGAAGAGGAGGAGGGGAAAGAGAAAAAGGATGGGGAACTACAGTCCTCTGCATCAAATGGCGTATGGAAACCATAAAATATCTGTATATCGATCTATAGAAGAGGCATCCATCCAAAGATAACAGGGAAAAGCAGAATCCGAGACTTGAAGATAAAGGGACCTGAAAGTTATTTTAGCAGATGAAGAGATTCAAAATTAGGATCAAGGAAATTTGAGTTGAGTGGCAACTTCAAAGCCAGCCTGCTTTAACATGAACATTTCCTCCTCCTCCTCCTCCTTCT
>NC_022020.1:32900325-32907431 GCF_000317375.1 Microtus ochrogaster | reverse complement strand
GTCTGAGCAGCTCAGGAAGTTTTGGGAAGCCCAAATGAGTAGCCTGGTGAAGGTTACATGCTGGAGTCCTGCTGTTGTTTCTGGAAGGATGATCTTTCCCTCTGGTGTCCTCTATTAACCTATGGATTTGAGCTGTCCATTTATCTTTACCATGGAGTCTCAGGAAGCACCTAGTTATGGTATGTCATCAGAGTATCAGTGGGCCCACTGGCTTAGAGTCATTGGTCAGGCAGCCAGGTCACCAGCATGGCAGTGGAGGACAGCAATTTGAAATAGCTTCAAGGAGGGCCAATTTATTTTTCATTCATCTGTTTATTTTACATACCAGCTGCAGCCTCTCTATGCCCCTGCTCCCAACCCCCAATCCCTTCCTCTCCCATATCCACCCAGGAAAAGGCATGTGTCCTATAAGTAGCAATAAAACATGGCATATCAAGTTGAAGTGACACTAAGCACCTACCCATTTATTAAGACTGGGCAAGGCAACCCTTTATGAGGAGGGTCCCAGAAGGCAGCAAGAGTTTGAGATTGCCCCCATTCCAACTAGTACGATTCCCAAAAGAGGACTAAGGGACACCACTGTAACATGTATGCAGAGGGCCTAGGTCTGTCCCATGAAGGCCCCCTGGTTGATGGTTCAATCTCCGTGAGCTCCTATGAGCCCAGGTCTTTGACCCCTCTGTATCCTAAAGTCCTTTCTCCTCCTCTTCTAATTCTGCCTAATATTTGGCTGTTGATCTCTGCATCTGCCAGCATCAGTTGCCAACAGGGAAATGCAAATAAAAATGACTTTGAGATTCTATCTTATACCAGTCAGAATGGGAAAAAAAAAAACTAATGACAACTTATGCTGAAGATGATGTGGAGCAAGGCAAACACTCCTCCATTAATGGTGGGAGTATGAACTTGTATAGCCACTTTGGAAATCAGTGTGGTGGTTTCTCAGAAAACTGGGAGTCAACCTATCACATGACTCAGCTATCCCATTCTTGGACAATGTACCTAAAGGATACTCAATCATACCACAAGGATGCTTGCTCAGTTATGTTCTTAGCAGTTTTATTTGTAATAGCCAGAACCTGAAAACAACCTAAATGTCCCTCTACCAAGAAATGGATAGAGAAAATGTGGTACACTTGCACAATGGAGTATTATTCAACTGTTAAAAACAAGGATACCAGGAAATTTGAAGACAAATGGATTGAACTAGAAAAAAAAATCATCCTAAATGATATAATCCAGACCAAGAAAGACTAACATGTTATGTTGGTGTGGGACAATTCTATATTCTGTCAATTATATTTTAAATAAACGCTGATTGGCTGGTAGCCAGGTAAAAAGTATAGGCGGGAAAACCAGACAAAGGAAGTAGAGGCAGGACAATGAGAACAGGAATATTCTGGGAAGAAGGAAGCTCTTTCCCCAGTCCTGCCCAGATCACAGAAGAACCAAGATGTGACCTACCTTGCTGAAAAAGGTACTGAGCCATGTGGCTAACATAGATAAAAGTAATGGGTTAATATAAGCTACAAAAGCTAATATGAAGCCTGAGCTAATGGGCCAATCAGTTTATAATCTTATGGAGTCCTCTGTGTGATTTTCTTTGGGGCTTTCTGGCTGTGGGAAATGGGCAGGACAGAAACCACAACAAGCAGGCCCTCGTGCTACATTATGCTCTTGCTTATAAGTGGATATTAGCTGTAAAACAAAGGATAACCATGCTACAATCCACAGACCCAGAGAGATGAGGTAACAAGGAGGGTTCATGTGGGGACACCCAGATCTCCCTGGGAAGGGGAAATAGAAGAGATTTTGTGAGTGGAATGAGGGCAGGTGGGAATGGGAACATGAGAGATCAAGTTTGGAGGCAGAGAGGGGAAAAGTGCTGAGGAGAAATTCTGGGGGAGCATTTTGAAGCTGGGCAGAAGCATGGCACAGGGGAATCTCCCAGAAGTCTATGGGAAGGACCCTAGGTTAGACTCCTAGCAATAGTGGATAAGTAGCCTGAACCAACTGCCTCCTGTGACCAGATTGGTGCCTGGCCCAGTTGTCAAGCGAGAGGTGTCATGAACCAAATTTTTTTTTAATGTCTTTTTTCCAGCAGTGAAAAGCCCTCTTTTTCTGTAGATCATACTGTGGCCATTCCCAGTAGTAAAAGCATAGCTACAGTCTGTGTATATGGTGGTGGACTTTCCTTTGCTGCAACTGAGAGCCTGGGTCAGATCAATCCGTTCTGCTCTCTGGGCTGAGGTACTTGGCTTGGGCCCAAGTCATATCAGTTCAAGTAGCTGCTGCAGCTCCCACACACCTGGTTTCAGCTTTCATCTTGTGACAGCCATGGATGAGCACCTGCGTCATCAGATAGGAGGGTGGACTGATTGATGGCAGTGGGTTTCTCAAACTGGACCCAAGGAGGGGCCAGACGTAGTGGTACTGGGTCACTCAGTCATTAGACAGCCGGGATGCTGGGGCTCCCCAGAGGAGGGCCTCACCCATGTCATGGGTGCTCTGAGTAGAAGATCTTGACCCAGTGTTAACTCATTTTCTTTCATGAAGCTTGCAGTACCTGCCGCAGCTCTTAGATTGGTGGGCCATCCTGTAGCTACAGGGTCCTGTCTGTTGGAGAGGTGTGTCACGGGGTGTCTCCATGGCCCCAAAGTTTGGATTGAAACCCTTTTTGTCTTTTGCTTAATCTCAGCCCAGATTGGGGTCTTAGTGCCCCTTATAGAAGCATGGCTATTTCCACCAATTGGTATCCAGAGGCGGCATACCCAGGTGTAGCTAGGAACTCCTGAACCAATCTCTTAGTCTTTGGAGTTGGAATCTGAGTAATGCAATAACTCTACTCCTAGTCGGGCTCCTTTTGCCTCCCTTCAGCTGGTACTCAAGACAGGTAGCTTTCCCCAAAGCTGGGATTTCTTAGACAACATTCTGCAGCCCAAGGTCTGTAAATCTCACAGCAGTCACTCAGTGACCCTTTTTAATCTACTTTCCCAGGAAGCCTCTGCCAGAAGGGCAAGAAGTCTGCATTTGGTGTCTTTAAATCCTGGGGCAACCTAGTCCCAGAATGTTGCCTTCTTTAACCTCCCACTGGGTCTGTCCTTTTAAAAGCAAAACTAAGTTGACATACACCTGCCAAGGAAATGCATCTTTCAGGTCCAAGACAGTGTACACTGTTTCTCTGGAAGAATCAGATTCATGAGAATCAAAGTTCCCAGGCTTCTTCACAGGCAAAAGAGATGTATTCCAGGGTGACTGGCAGGGCACCATGATACCTGTCTCTTCAAGCCAGGCAATATGCAATTTCCCTTTTGTTTCCAGGGCCATTGGGTATTGTCTAATTTTGGTAGAGGTAGTAGCAGAACTGGTTGGTTGAACATGGGCCAATCTTAGGGGCTTGGTTTCTGCCCAACCTGCTGGGAATCATTACCCACTGAGAGAGAGTCCAACTGTATCTTCTGATTGGAGGCAGGACATTCAGCAAAGACATATTTTTCAGACAGGGTAAGACACAAAAGTTTTGCTGGGTATCTGTAAGTCTAACTGCATCTCAGTATCAGAGAAGGTGACAATGACTTTTAGTTTTGGAAAAGGTCTTGTCCCAGTCAGCTCTGTTGTTAAACACCCTTTCAGCTACCTCCAGCAATCTACTTATATCTTTAATTTTTTTTAATTGTATAGCTTTTTATTTTTTAATATGTGAGGTCAACTGGGAGACAAACAAAATCTTTTTAACAGTTGTCTTTAATCTTTCCAAAAGTACCTAGTGAAAGTTGTTTAAAGTCTACTTGGTCAGTGTTGGACCAAAGGGAAAATCTACTCTGTCTAGGTGTGTTGTCTGGCAGCGGTGCCCCTGCCCAGTCCATGAGTGGTTTTCTACTTTTTTCAGAGAAGGTGGTGTTTACAGATCATTGGTTCAAAAGGAGATATAAATTAATTATGAAAGAGAAAGGAGTAGAACTTCCTCTTTTCTTTTAGGCTCAGCCAAGGGGAATTTTCCCCCTTCGCCAAGACTCCTCAGAGCAAGCATGGAGGAGCCATTTCCTGTTCTCTGCATACATTCTTCTTAGATGGCAGGGGGCTCTGGATGAGAGGCTCAGCCCCTCCCCACCTCCACACAGGGACCAACATGACCCTGAGCAAGAGTCAAGCAACAAAACAAGCAAGCATTCCTGCTCCCAGAGTGGGACCAGTGGCAGGTTCTTTGGTTTCTCTGGGTGACCTGATAGAGCCAAAAGGATTTGAGTCTCTAGCAAGAGGAGCCACAAGTCTCATACTGGAGAAAACCAGTGATCAGTACAGGAAAACAGAAACACATAGAAAGACACACAGAGACACACAGAGAGAAAGAACACAGTAAAGACAACCAGGGGTGGTAACCACACATTCATACACCTGAATAGACAGAATCCAGAGATATCTCACATGGGTCCTGGACACTGGATCAATGACTGACCTCTCTTGTGTGTCCAAATAGAAGCTGCCTTAACTAGACTTACCTCCAGAGGTGACAGACCAGGTGACATTCTAATCTGTTTCTTTTTGGGGGTGGAGATGTCAGACTCCTTTGAAGCCTTAGGCAGCAGTTGATCAAAGGGCACCCTGGGAACCTGGAACAAACATCTCATGTTGTGCACCCCTTAGGAATCCCCTGACCCCTGTGTTATTCCTCAATCCATGGGGCTCTGTAACACCCAGTGTCTGGAGATCTGCTCTCTGGGATCTTGGTGGGATCTCCAGAAATATGGGATATTCACCAGAAAAGATATTCATGTGTTTAACAAATAAAATGTCTTTATTAGCCAGTTGGCAAGTACATTGGGTGTTCAGTACATTTGGGGAAATTACTCATGCTTTCAAGATGCAAACTTCCCATCAATCCAGGATGAAAAATGGACCAAGGATCTCTACCATTGATCTCAACAACCAGAACTGCTGAGCTCTGTAATCTTGTTCAGTCTAGTTCCTGCTTTAGAGGAAAAATAATCGCATGCCAATGATAATCCTTAAACTTCCTCTGTTTGCACCGAGGACATTATAGCTTCCTGTCAGGTACACAGGAGAGATGGGTGCTTAGGCTGTACATAACAAAACCTCATGACACCCAACTGTACCATCCGAAGGTATAGACAACAGCAAAAACCACACAGAGGCTGCAGATATACTTTTCTCTCCATACTTCACTCCATGGGATTCCTAGGGCTGGTTTAGTGTTTTTCAATTAGTTGAGAAGACTACTCAACCTGACTTTAAGCTTTTAATCCTTGTGTGTGAGTGGGTGGGCGTTGGTGAGAGAAATAGAAAATCTTATTTAGTTCTTTTTCTTTTCCTTCTTCTTTTCTTTCTTTTTCTAATGATTCACTTTTTTAAAAAAATCTGCTTTTCCTTTCCAAAACGGATGGTTGGCCAACAAGCTTTTGGAGGGTACTCAAGGATTGGAGGGGACCCCTAAGCCCGATGTTTTCTAAGGACTCTTAAATACCTGGCAGGGGGCAGAAGACCCTGGTAGACTGGAGCTTGAGCAATCAGCTCAAGCAATGGGGTTTTCCCCTCTGGATGCCCAAATTCACGTGCAGAAGGCTGCCCTTTAATTACCACCCTCGGATTTTCATCCAGGGGTTCCCATTGATTTTCTAAGAGCTTAAATTAACATTTAAGCTCTTAGAAACAATTGTGTTCTATAGACCATTTTATCCACAGACAGGTAAAGAGAGATGGGGGTGGAAGGTAAGGTGGAGGGGTCTTTCTCAATTAGCAAACACACACACACACACACACACACACAACCACAACGGCAACAAAACAAAACGACTTTCTTGTAACCACAACAAAAATAAGATGACTTTCCTGAACCAAAATAAGATAAAAGTGGAAGTCTGTGGATACCCTGGCTACCTGGCAACCCAGCCTATGATTTGCTTCTGTTCACATCCTAATGTCCCCAGCATGGAAGAAGCAACGAGAGGGGATTCCATTTATGTGAAGCCTCTTGACTCTTGTCATTTCATTTATCACCAGTTATTTGGTTTCCTAGTCAGTGACCTGGACTTCTGTAAGCTGTAAAGCTTGTGTCTGCAGGGGAAGGCAACTTCCACTTTACTAGAACATCTTTACTATAGCGTCTCTTTTAATGCATCCATGTTCTGCAACCTCCCTGGGGAAAACTCTGCAAAGAGGAGGGGAGCCAGGAAGAACTGCTCAAGGTATACGGCCCTTCCCCACAACTCCAGGAAATCTACAATTCCATGCATGTATCATCCGGAGTCTCATGGCCTGCAGCTTCACGGGGAATTAATTGTTGGTCACACTGCAAATTCATCTACAATCGATCCAAACTGGCAATTGCCTGGAATAACAGTGACAAAGACATGATGCTCCAGACCTTTCCTCTAGCTTTTTGAGGCTCCAGCCCCACACCACACACACGGCCAACCCACTCTTCTATTTTTAGTTCCTTGTATTTCTGGAACTAGAAATTGATCTCTAGGGTCTGTTGTTTTTGCTGTTGCTGCTACTGTTGTTGCCATTTCAAATGTGTGGCTTTTAGAAATACCTTGGAGACCACGTACTTGATTCCAAACTAGAAACCCTCTTTCTCAATTTAACAGGTGGCTCTTTGGAAGGAACACTATGGTTTTTTTCCATGGGCTTTTAGGCTAAAATATCAATAGTTCTTAACTGTGTTTCTGTTCAAGCATCACTTGTGTGAATGAAAAGGAACAAAAAGGAAAAGGAGTGTGGTAGGGCCTAGGTTTCAGCACCAAATGAATGAAAGAAACAGCAATTATAGGGTATTTTGGGGTGTTCCTACAATTTTTGGATTGTAATCTGATAAGGTAAAATCAGGGGTAGTGAAGCTTACTGATGTAGTTAGAACATGCCTTTTCCTTTACGTGGGTATTCTTATAAGAGTCCTAGAAATTACAAGTTACTGGGAAAGGAGAAAGGCCATATTCAGAGGTCATGTGTCTTATTCTTAAAAAATATGTGCCATAAGAAAAAGCGGCTATAGCTTTTCACCAGCCGGAGGGAACGCACGCCGCGGGTCAGACATATAAACACAGAAAATAGCCATAAATGTCTATTAAAAAGGGGGAGGGAGGGAG
>NC_022020.1:32897082-32898839 GCF_000317375.1 Microtus ochrogaster | reverse complement strand
ACACACACACACACACACACACACACACACACACACACACACACCACACAAATTAAGCCTAGGTAAGATCTCCATAAAGAAACAGCCAAGTTGACCGCCAACCAGCACCCAGCCACACTGTGCTGCATATCCTGAGACAGGGTCAGTGGTCATTGCCAGAGGGGTGCTTGCCCCTCCTGGAAACACACATTGACAGAAGAGAGAGCATGAGACACACTGACCAAGCTGTGGAGCCTGCAACCAAGGGTGAGATTCTCTGTCTGCAGAGAGACAGACACGGCAGCGCAGGTGGATGAGACGGAAGAAGACGTGTGGTCCAGAAGCCTGAAGCTGAAATTCTATACCAGTGCCCAAAAATGAATATCCTGCGGAAGCATCACCCCTACCACTCTGGGGTGAAACAGGAAAAGTGCAATGCTGAACTTGCCTCAGTGTCCCCAAATTGACATGGCCAGTAACAAAGAGGCCACCCAGTAACAAAATCGATGTAAACAAAGACAGGTGGGTCTTTCATAACCATTCACAGCCTCAGTCACAGAAAGCCACAAATATGAAAAGAGTGATGTCCAAAACACCAGAGATAGCATTGTAGTTGGTAGGCATGGAATGGGAGTGGAGCTGCAGCATTCCAGGAGGAACTGGATTCCCATCCACCAAAGTCAGGCTTTGCTCTGTTAGAAGCACACTCACTGAAAATGGCAGAAAACCTCATCTACTCAAGCCAAGTCAGAAGGCCACTGTGAAATACGACTTAGAATTCACTGGTGCAGGTCACAGGGAATCCACGTAAGCGCCTGGAACCCACCACAGCAGCAAAGCTAGACGGAAGCTCCGGGAGTCTGCCTGCACCAACTGACTGCTGGAGAGCATCATGAAGGTCTATCCAAAAGTGAGATCATCTGGTCTGTTTCATTAGAAACCCAACATAAGGTGAGGCTTGGACGCAAAAGGTCTTTCTATGCAGGTGGCTGGAAAACAGGAGCTGTCAATTTGTGACAGCTGTCCCACACTCACGGTGGCTAACGTACCTGACGGGAAGCCAGGACATCAGGTGAAGCAATGACTCACTTGGTGATCAGAAAGGCTGAAAATCAGTTGCCAAGCGTTTTCCAATTTGACTGGTCAAAGGGCCATTTAAGGCAGACAGAAGGCAAGTGTAATTAACCGTTACCTCTCCGCCAAGGACTGCCACTGCCATTTACACGTTAAATTATGCCTCCTCCAGAAGACAGATGTACCCAAAGAGGTGCAGGATGACGTGTGATGGTTTTGTTGTTCGAGTGTCGGTACACACATAAGTCTCTCACTAGAAAGACCCCACATTCATCTGTCTGTTTCCCCTCAACATTTCCCCAACTTACAGTCATCATCTGCTAAGAAATCATGTAAAAGCAAAGTATACGGGTAAGGAAGACTGCATTCAGGGAAGCAAATAGCACTCCATGAAATAAGAATGGTCAGGGAGCACATGCCTTTTATCCCAGCACTTAGGAGGCAGAGGCAGGCAAATCTCTGTGAGGTTAAAGCCAGCCTGGTCTTTAAGAGCTAGTTCCAGGACAGCAGGACAGGCTCTAAAGCTACAGAGAAACCAGCTGCCCAGACCACAGAATAATCACTCAGAAACTATATTATTTGTATTACTATTTGGCCAGTAGCTTAAGCGTATTTCTGACTAAGGCTTATATCTTAAATTAACCCATCTCCATTAATCCATTAATCTGTGCATCACCACAAGGTCATGGCTCCAGCACAGGAGT
>NC_022020.1:32868576-32896672 GCF_000317375.1 Microtus ochrogaster | reverse complement strand
GTAAGAAACTTCCAAAACTCTAGAACTGACAGAGACATCTTGTTGCCCAGACAGTCACCCAAAGTTCTTCTGTACCATTGGGGCATCCATCTTCAGCCTACAGGCTCATAGTATCCAAACTTCTCCACAAAACAGGAAAGTTCAAAGACAGTTCTGCCTATATTGGCAGTTTGTAAGTCAAAGTCACTTTTTTTCTGTGTCCTGCAGAATGTCTTATCAATTCTTTTATGAAGTAGGAACCCTGAAGGACTGTTTCACCTTCTTTAGGTGACTTCAGCAGCCCTTTTTTCTATGGATCCTGCATGTCCAGTTCATATAGCATAACATCAAACAGTCCAGGCAAGAGCAGTTTCTTGCACAAATGGTTAGCAAACTCCATGAGGAGCCTCTTCAATGTCCATCATCCTCTTGAAGTAGATTGGTGCTGCCAGGAGCAGATGTGTCTCACTGTCATGAAAAGTCCTAAATTCTTAAATATTTTAAATGTCATATTCTGTAGTCTTTGAAATGTTTGAAGAATAACTATCCATCTGAAATATATCTTTGTACATCTAGAAAATCTAACTAACATTACTACAAGCCTATTAGAGATGATTATGTTTCTTAACTATACATTACATTTTAAAACGAGCTGCAAAACACAATACCTTAATCAAGAGCAGAAATATACATATGACAAATTTGACCTTAAATTTGTATCAATAGACCAAGATCCATACCAATGCAAAACTCTATAGCATATCCCCCTTTAAATGTAAACAACTCATATACAATATCTGGGAATTTGGGCATAGTTCTCTCCAAACTGTTTCCTGCTTTTTGTTGGACAATGTAATTTTTGGGGGTGTTCATGGGAACTTTTCAGAGGGTCTTGTTCTATCAAACCACATCAGTCTGGAATTAATACACAGGTTCTCATCTTCTGTGAAACAAAAGAAGAACCTCTTTTCCAAAGCAACAAATCCTTAGACCCATTCTAAAGTCAAGATGCCTTTAAAATATATATATGTTGGTTTAACTTAGCAGCCTATACAATGATACCCCGACCTGAGGGATATGAACGGGGTCCCTGATAAACCTAGTGGAGAGGAATGAAAGGAGACATGAGAAATGACAGCAAGACAAGATCTCTGATCAAGCCATTCCGTTTATTATTTCCTCAGAAGCTGTTATATAGCAAACAGGCAAAGAGGGGAAGGAAAAGGTGTCAGGGGGAAGGGAAGGGTGTCAGGAAGCTCAGGTCTGCTAGAACTCAGGTCCGGAGACATCCCTATCTGATAAGTAAATACTGAGGGTCTGTAATTGTTGACTAACCAAGGACAATGCTAATAGGTTCTGGAGCCTGGTGCCTTCAGGTCTCTGCTAGGAGATAAGATACCAGGTTGATTTCCTAGACCCTGCAGAGAGGATAGAGGTAAATATTTTTCTTAACTTGTGAGCTTAAGATGACTGTAAACAAAATGCAGATCTCAAAATACAGGCCTTTGCTTCCGGCACAATGAAATGTCTCTCATAGTGAAATATTCAAAGAAAACACAATAATATACATAATCCAGACTCTCTGTGTATATTCAATCCTTACGTGGCTTATTTTTCTGTACTACTTTTAATCTATGACTGTACTCCGTCTCTTTAAAGACTTTTTTTTTAAAACAACTTACTTCTTTTTATAACTCTCTATACTCTTCTTCTTCTCTATCCCAAGCCTGTGTACATTTATCCAATACTGTGACCCATTTAGAGGTCTTTTTTTATCTGAATCTGTCTTTATCGTGCATCTGTAATTATTTTCTGACCAGAAGGATTTTTTTGTAATGCTATGTGGGCGTGGCTAGGGCCAACTCCATGGTTCTGTCTGTTGGCTCTGCCCAGTCCAACATGATAGAGTCATGCTCGCTACCTCTGAGAGCCATGCTCACAGCCCCAAGCTGTAGCACTCTGCTCATAAACCCCACTTAAAGGCTCCATAGTTGGAGCCCCTGAAAGAGCCAGAGCCCTTTGTGCTGGAGAACCAGGAAGCCACTGTTTTGTTTTATTTTTTTTTAAAGAAACTGTGCAGTTTTTACTACACCTCCTTGTGAACAGAGAATATTTCAAAAAATACTGTTACCAAGAAGCTGCCCTTGGCACATGTTTTTGTGGGTCTAGAACCCCCCCCTTTTTAAAGCTTTCTTAGACTTTAGGTGGACATTCTTGCCCCATATTGGCACACCAATCTGTTGGGCAAAGCTGTTTGTTCATTCCCGGCTGCCCAGACCATTAAATAGTCATCCAGAAACTATATTATGTATAATACTGGTTGGCCAATAGCTTAAGCGTATTTCTTGATAACTCTTACATCCTGAACTATCTCCATTAGTCTGTGCATCACCTCCAGATCTTGGCCTACCAGCAAAGTTTGGGCCTGCTCCAGCACAGGAGTCTGTCCCTGGTGGCTACATGGCTTCTCAATGACTCTGCCTTCTTTCTCCCAGTATTCAGTTTAGTTTGCCTGCCTAGCTCTATTCTGCCAAGCCACGGACCAAAACAGCTTTTTCATTAACAAATAAAAGCAAAACATGGGCAGAAGAACTTCTCATACAAAAAAAGAAAAGAAAAGAAAAGAACAGAACAGAAAAGAAAAGAAAAGAAAAGAAAAGAAAAGAAAAGAAAAGAAAAGAAAAGAAAAGAAAAGAAAAAAAGAATGGCCAGGGAAGGTGGCCAAGGAAGTGGTCCTTTTGGACAAAGTCACAGAGGAGATGAAAGTATGGAGCCATTCTGCCAACACACTCACCGTCACCACCACTAATGCTGCTGCCTCTGCAGATGTCACTGCAAGGCCCATGACTTCAGCACAGGGAAACCTTCCATTCATCATTATCCTCTCAACCATCCCTCCTCGTGCTCCAGAAAGAGCATCTACATAGCCAAACCAGGGTAAGGTGTACCTCTGCCCTGGCTTCTGGAAGTGAACACAAGGAGTGATAGTTTACAATTATACTCTCTGGGAAATTCCCTGAATGAGAAGAGGTGAACATCTATCTCACTGCTGTTTGAGGAAACTTGTTCTAAGGCTTTAGCTCTCTGGAAGCAATTCTGGCTTTGTGGAACTACCTCGCTGATCCAGCAGTTCAGAGTGGAACAGTTAACAGTTGTTTTCAACTCAAAGAGAACTGTTTCCCTCTTGTGCTATTGCCAGTGTGCATTGGGGAAAGGAAAGGATTGTCCCCAAGTGTCACAGTCTGCTTTCTGTTGCTGTAATAAACACCATGACAAAAACAGCTTGGGGAGAAAAGTTATACTGGCTTATACTTTCAGGCCACCATCCATTACCAATCAAAAGTAGAGCAGCAACTGAAGCAGAAGCCATGGAGGAGTGCAGCTTCCTGGAGCACTCTCTGCCTTACTCAGCTGTTTCTTTCCTTTCTTTTTTAAAGATTTATTCATTTATTATGCATGCAGCCTCCATATATACCTGCTCACCAGAAGAGGGCACCAGATCTCGTTAGGGATGGTTGTGAGCCACCGTGTGATTGCTGGGAGTTGAACTCAGGACCTCTGGAAGAGCAGTCAGTGCTCTTAACCATTTCTCCAGCTCCCCAACTAAGTTTCTTAATATAGTGTAGGCCTGCCTGTCTAGGGATGGTGCTGCCCACAGTGGACCGGACCTTCTCACATCAATCATCAATCAAGAAAGTTCCTTAGGTGGTTTGGTCCTGTATGTCAGTATTTCTCAAAATGTGGTTTTCAAACGATACATGGGCACTTCTGGTGAACGTGTTATGAATGCAAAACCTCAGGTTCTGCATACAAATACACAGAATCAGGAACTTCAGGAAGGAAGTTTCCTCCTACTATGCCTCCCTGGGGATTTTGATAACGGCTTGTGTTTTCGAATGTTCCTGTAGACTTCATGGCTGTTCTGGATGCTGTGCCGCCTCAACATGGTTCTGGACCCCTGGAACTGTGATCATTCTGCCTCTTCTCAAATCCTAATTCTGCCATGAATAGCCCAAAGCCTCCTTCGGAATGTAATTTCAGTCTGGACACCGGGAAATCTCTGCCTTAAAAAGCCTTTAAAAACCTGACCCAACCTATGATGTCTATATCAAACTTATGGAACATAAGAGAATAAAACAAACATGCTCACAAAGCGAAGTGCACATAAGTCCTTAGGCATGTAGGTACACGGATACCTCGTATTTGGACAACTGAAGGAGCAAGGTCGACCTTACCTCGAATTGTGAAGGAGACAGAAGCCATTTCCTATAAGGCACTCAGGGTACAGGCAGGGAGTGCTTAAACATTGTCCGCTCTTCAGGATAGTTGAATCCTGAGCTCTGTGCGTTACTGAGTAACTCCCTACTATGGGCTCTAGGGTTCAGAAGTCATTGTACTGACCCACAGTACAGCAAAAGCCAGAAGAGGGCAAAATGACTAAAAGAAAGGCTTTCCTGACACCTTTACAAATGCAAATCCACGCCCTGGGAAGGAACAAAGCCTCCCTCTCTTGCTCTCTTTCTTTCCACCAAAGCAAAATGAGACTCCTCAGTTTCCATGGATTTGTGAGTCTCATGGGTCCTGAAAATAATTCAAGTGTTCTTCCTCAATTAGATTCTACCTCATAATACTTAGTAATATGACTTTTTTTTTACTTTTCTCTGAATAGCTCCCACATGTCTTTTGATAGGTAACTTTTTTTATTAATAACATTAAATTTTTCTTATTATAAAAAGCATATACTAATTCCAAAATGACACATTAAACTCCAGTATTTGCTATTTTCTTAACTTCCATAATTCACTTTTATAATTAGTAATGTTTATCAAGAGATTGGAGCCATTGTTACAGATACAAGCAAGAATGAACTTCTGGGCTCTTTATCTCATGCTACATAGTAGTGTCTCTCAATCTGCTGAAAATGTATTGACTACCAGTATTTAATACCATTGTGTTTCCGTGAAAGAAAGGTGGACAACTACAACTTAAAACCAAGAGTGTCTTTCACTAGAGATTCCATTTCGCTCTCTGAGAGGCCATCTTTCTGCTCGCCATGTCCTTCTGCTGCTGCAATGTTCTTTCAGGCTAAGAGAACATCATCTCATTCCCTACAGGAGCAATAAGTACACTCCCAATTTATTGTATACAACAAAGTCAAGCTGTAGAGTTTCTTAAAGCTGTGTGCTTTGTATTTGGATAAAGAAAATGTATATATGGAATCATGAAATCTAGGTAGGTCTAAACCTGTTTTGGTATGCATAGTATATCATAATGTATTGGGTCGTAAAGGTACAACTAACTTTCCAGGAAAGAAAAAAAAAAAAACTTTTTTAAAGACTCCAATGTATAGTATATTCTCAAGTCTTTAAAATATCTGTATTAATTCTTTAAGAATTTCTTGCTGTTTTTCAATCATATTCAAACCCAATTTCTCTCCTTAATGCCTTCCATCTACACCCCTACCCCTCTGCCCCCACAACTTTGTGGAGTTATTTTTTTCAGTTTAATTTATTAACCCATCAACTCCAGTTTGTGCTGTTCATATAGTTCTGAGAATGAGCCACTGGAGTGTGGTCAACCTACTAGGGACCATAGCCTTAAGCAAACGACTCTCCCTGCCCCACAAGCCATCAACTATCGCTCCTCAGTAGGGGTGGAGCTCATAAACCTCTCTCTGTCTTCATTTATTTTTGCTAAGTACTGAATTTTCTCTGCAGAGAATATAATGAAGAGCCACCTGTGTCAGATGAGGAGGAGAGCTGAGGCCACCTATGCCCGGAAGTCTCAGCCAGATGCAGAGATTTCTTCGAAGTCATGTCAAGAGCACAAATGGCCTTTTAGTGACCAGTGTGGCTTTGAGGAGAAAATACAATCTAGAAAGCAGAGTTGCTCTTAAATGATAACTTAGCAAACAGGAAACTAGGGATTTTACAGAAAATAATTGGTGTTTCATTTCCTGCTGCGAGCCATGGAGTGTGACCTAACAACTCCCACTTACCTGTGTTGACTTCTCCTCAAGTGTCTTTGTGCACGGGTGAGCTTTATGACGGAACGTCACCACCACGACTATGTTACTTACGATGCCACCTCAGCAAACACAGGAGACTCTCTTCCTAGCCTTCCCAAACCAACAGCCATGCCAGGAACTTGTTCTGGAGAGGACCACAAGCTAGGGAGCTATAGGTGAGCTCTGGAACCCAGTAATAGCTGCCAGCTGACTGGGATCCTCAGCCACTCAACCACAGAGAAGAGAAGAGAATTCTAACAAGTGAAATGAACTTACACACTGATTCTTCCTCAGCCAGACCTAAAGAGGGCAAGCAAATGCCTGAAGGCGCTCCTCACCTCACAGCTCCCCCATCACTGCCATCCTAAGCAATAACTTGAGCCTAGTCTTCTCATCAGTCAGTCATGGTCATTTTAAGCCACTAAGTTGTGATAACTTGTTATGCATGGTGAAAAACTCATATACCGAGTCAATAAACATACTGTCAACAGCCAGGGACTCTACTTTGAAACAGTCAGCATTTAGGAGCATCCCTCTCTGGCTTATTAGTAAGAACTGTAGTTCCCTGATCTAAGAGACATGGTACTTCTGCCTAGGTTTCTTTATTTCTTTCTTTTTTCCACTTTTAAAAAAATCTATAATTTCAGCTCAATCCATGGAGATTCCTGTCAATCCTTGCACAGAACTAATACTAGACACTGATGGAAGACAACTAAAGGGACTTAGTAAGTAACTCTAGACACATGGCAGTCTTGTGATTAAAAATGGAGAACTAGGAAAAGCAAGAGTGGAATGAGGCACAATCTCTAGACTGTTCTATACCATAAATGCGTAAGGATTTGCTTAAACAACAGTAGTAGCAAAAGGAACTAGTTAACTAAATTTTAAGATGAGTGAATCACAAAGCATTTCCAAAACTGAAAGAACCCTACATTTTAGGGTTTCTGTAATATTTTATTTTTGTATATTTTATAAGAAAACATACATTAATAGACTTGAAATGCCATTACTGATTAATTCAGCAAGTATTACCAAGAACTCCATGCGCCAAGCACTTCTCTAAACTTACTTTTATTTATTAGTCAGCTAATGACAGTGACACTAGGAGACCGGTGAGGAGAAGAAGAAAAAAAAAACAAGTAACAAATAAGTAAACAGAAGTTTTATGGTATAGTAAATAGTTTCATGAATAATAGGGGAAAAGAAATAAAAAAGGGCAACTGAGCACAAGGCAGAACGGGGCAGAGTGTAAAAGAGGTGCAGGTGCTAGACCTCCCTTATACGAACTGCGAGCAAAGATTTTCTTCAGGTGACGAATTCGGGTGTCAAGTTCCCTGAGAAAAAGCAAGGTCCAGAAAGGAGCTGTGAGAGCAGCGGTTCTCGGACCCGGCCTGCACCCGCCCGTCCTCACAGAATGTCACAGCGCCTCCTGATAGGAGGACCGCCAAGTTCCCAAACTTTCTATGATCGCTCTAGGACAAAATAAACACAACCCCATCTTTTAGAAGAAATCTAAGAAGTATTTAAGCCCTAAAAGCTTGGCAGCTATTTGAAAAACAAATTAAATAAATAAATAAATAATTGCCCTTCCTTATTTCTTTTCCCCTATTATTCATGAAACTATTTACTATACCGTAAAACTTTTGTTTACTTATTTGTTACTTGTTTTTTTTCTTCTCGAATAAATTAATTGAGGGGGGGGAAACGACTTAATTTAATTCTTTTTCCCTGCCCACTGCTCGCTCCCATCCAATCCTCTGTTTCTGTTCAGGAAGAGGCAGGCCTCCCGTGCCTGTGTGTCGGCATGTTAAATTGATGTAGGACTAAGCTCCTCCCATTGGATTAAGGCTGGGCCAGGCATCCCTGTCAGTATGACGGATAAATTCACAAAAGCCAACCAAAGCATTAGGGACAGGCGCTGATCCCACTGCTAGGATGCCACAAATAGACCAAGCTACACTACTGTCCCTCACATGTAAGCTCCCTAGCTATCGGAGCAGAGTCTTTGAGCTCCCATGAGTCCGGGTTAGTGATTTCTGTGAGTTCTCTTGTTATGACCCTGAGCCCCCTGGCTCGTACATTAATTGAATTCTTATCTAGATATTATTATTTATAGATGAGGAGGCATGCCAATCCCTCCAACACTGGAATCGGGCTGGGTTCGGCCATCACTCTGGTTATTCCTCTCTGATTTTTACGTAATACTTGTTTTTTACCTCGTTAACCTCCCAAAACTCCACTTTGCCCATAGACGTTCCATAAGCAAATATAGTACACTCTAACGTTGAATAATCACGTGAGAATTTGGCTCGCTCTCTGGAAAATGTTTACTCTCTTTTCGCTGAAAGTAGAGCCCACCCTGGGTACCCGCAAGAGTACAGTTGGTCCCTGTCCTTCCTCCATTATTTTGAAAGGTCATGATTTCATGTAAAGTATAATGAGAGGGAAATTACTTAAATTAAACCTCTGTTATCTACACTGTTGGCTAATTACAAAATTAGAGACTCCTCCCCCACCCCCCACCCGTCCTCTCCAGCGCCCAGCAGCCCTTATGGTGCTAGAGCTGCACCAGAGGGATGCCGGTACAGCCGAGAACCTCGGACAGCACAAGGGACGCCTCTGCCCTTCTCCCAGGCCAAGCCTCCTCCGTGCTTCTCAGTAACTTCCCTGGCTTTCTTTTCAAAGGGAAACAGTCTTAATAAAGTTCAGGTGCAAAGGTACTCACAAAGAAATACAGATGGAAGCGTCTCATCACCTCTAATAATTCAGGAGCCTACATCCTGGCCAAGGACTTATTTCCTCCCCTGTGGCTTCCTCATCCCTTTGGAATGTTTTGAACACTCATTAGATCAAAACATAGATTAGTAAGATGGAATACTATATCACTTCACATTGTTATCTGTGCAAGGCTGGGGGACTACTCCCAGTCCCCATAAAGATAATTCAAATTACATTAAAAGCCAGTGGTCTCTTCTGCTAGAATTGACTCTTATATATTACTTCAAGGATTCAGCGCCCACGATTCTAGAAATCATCAAGAGTTTAAAGTGTTTTTAAGAGTGAAAGTCCTTTAGTCCACTATGGCAACTTTCAAGGACTGTGAGAAGCAGTAACACTCTTTTATTTTAGTGTTTATTTTATTTTATTATTTTATTTTTGAGAATTAAATAAACGGTGGCTTCAGAGAAGGAAGGACTGGAAAGCACCTCCGTGTCATGAGGAAGAACCACGGTCCCTTCATTTCTCCAAATCTCTAGTCACCTCAGACACAGTGGTAGGAAGAAAGCTGCCATAGCCCATTACGAATGCCACACACTGTGAGACAGAGCTGCCAGCAGTCTGGCCTTCTCTCCTTCAAAGGGAGAATTAAATCAAATTGAACTTGGTTTCTGCAAGATAAAATAATACAGTAGGTCCCTGTCCCTCCTCCACTATTTTGAAAGGTCATGATTTCGTGTAAAGTATAATGAGAGGGAAATTACTTAAATTAAACCTCTGTTATCTACACTGTTGGCTAATTACAAAATTAGCGACCCCTCTCCTGCCCCCTTCCCCGCCAGCGCCCAGCAGTCCTTGTGGTGATAGAGCTCCACCTAGTGGTAGCATCCTCAGGTGCATTCAAAAGATCGTAAGTAGAACTTCAAAAGGAATTTGGTAAAATAAAATCAAGTCAAATCAACAAAAACTTACAAGTGCCTACTCAGGATAACTCTGGATAATGCTTTCAAAAACATGAAGTGTTCTAGATTTTGTGGAAATTATCTTCATTGTCAGAGGAAGAAAGAAAGACTCTTTGCTTGGTTGGAAATTTTGCCAGTAACTTCGTCGACACAAAGCATGAGTGTGGATGTTATCAGCAGGTGTCTCAGCTTGAGGAGGGTTTCGTTGCAGTTTCTACACCTCTTCCCAAAAGTACATGGGGGCTATTTAGCATTTATATCCCATGGGCTTTCTTCAAACCACTTCGCAGAACCACTCGCGCTAATTCCCCCAGCATTGTTCTACGAGCTTCACCATGAAAGTTGAGCTGTTGCCATTGTGTGTGACTGAATGGAATTGACCACAGAAAATTTCTCCAAAGATCTGTGTTCAGAACAATTACCATAGTAAACCTCTATTCCCATTTAAGAAGAAGCAAAGGCTTATAACTACATGACCAACACAACGCCTCTTCCTATTTAAAGATCAGACTGCGCACAAGGAAAACCCTGTGGCCTCCGTATCTGATGCCCCCTTATTCTCTGCTTACTGTTCCACACAGAAGAACTCTCTCCTGAAACCACAGCTTTGTGTCCTCAAGTACAGAGAACCCAGCAGGTCAGTGAGACGGGAGGAACTCTTAAAAAGAGTCTTTGGGGGTGGGGGTGCTGTATGCCTTTAATCCCAGCACTCAGGAGGCAGAGGCAGGTAGATCCCTGAGTTCAAGAGCTCTACAGGGCGAGTTCCAGAACAAGCTCCAAAGCGGCAGAGAAACCCTGTCTCGAAAAGCAAAACAAAAAGAAAACAATGGAATCTTCGGTATTAGGACTCCCGTACATTTAGGAACTAATGCTATTTCAGTACCATCATGTCTAATTTAGCCAATTTTCATAAACAGTCTATTCATGCATTACTTAGCACAGTAATATGATATCAGAAAAGCAGTAAAGAAAACGATCATTTTAATGAGCCATATCCACATTTTTCCATATACAGCGTAAGTGTGACCATTGTGACTTGGGTCTTTTCTTTTTGAAAAGAAAACAGTAGCCACATATGGTGATATGAAACTGTAAATTTCAATACTCAGAAGCCTGAGGCAGGAGGATATCCACAAGTTCCAAGGCAGACTGAACTACAAAGCAAACCCTTTGTCAACAAAAGAAAGAAAACGGTTTTAAAGTGGTATTTTTTAGGTCACAAAACATATTAACGGTACCATTCCCACATTTCATGATGAATTATGAGAGTTGCAGCAGCAAAGAGCCCCATCAAAATATATCTCCTACGGAAAAAAAAAAAAGAAAACAGAGCGTGCAGAATAGGAGAGAGTGGAGCCTGAGCAATGACCCAAGTGCACACTGCAGCCAGGCACAGCAACACAGTGCTGGGGGGGGGGGGAGGAGTGCTCTTGATCTTCTTTCTCTGGTGACATTACCAAGAGACACATGACAAGCATTTCATAATTTACATTTGATGACTAAAAAGAATTTTGACATTAGTGATAATCATCTATTTTTTTTTCAGCTTTCAACATTTTTAAGGAATATTCCATGGCATGTGGGAAGCAACGGGTTGGAATTAATACTGCACACGTCATATCCAAACTCTCTCTGCAGACCGGGGATGTTTTTAGTGATATCGCATTGCCAGCTTTTTTAAAAAAAAAAAAAAAAAATTTCTAGTTATAGCCACTTTATATAAGGAGACTCATCACCATTCTGTTATCTGAAGTATTTTTATTTATTTTAGGATTCGGGAAAAGAAGATATTGGAACTAAAAATATATACATAATAAGCATATTCATTAGGCCGGATTATTTTAGAGCTTAAACGAAATCCCATGAGAACACTGAACCTTCTCATTTCTATATTTAAAAAAAAAAAAAAAGTATTTTATTTTGGATTGTTGTGGAAGTAAAGGTGGTTCCTGTTCTGGGAGCTGTGGTTACTGCAGGAGGTGCCCCTGACACCAGTGAGCCTTTAAAGGCATCCACCGCCTTGGAAATGGAAAGGAAGCCCCTGGGCTGGAGGAGGGGCAGCCCCCTCTCTTCACACTTCCTTCTGATGTGGCCGGAAAGCTGCATCGCCTTTGGGCATCTTCCTCACGTGCTCCTTTGTTAGGTAGCATGGGTAATTTTGGTTGTGGTGACTAATATTTTAATCTTTTCTATGTAAGGCAGATTGGATGATGAGATAAATAAATAGATGTTTTATCTACTTAGCATTCGCCTTCTCTAGTGTCTAGTTTTGGGGATCTCCCTGAGATGACTAGAAGCTATTTGTCTATTGTTTAGTTTTTCAGATTTTGTGCTCTCAAAACCTACTTTCCCTGAGATAGCCACTGTCTCTGTAAATGGACCTTACTCCTCCATCCTAGATGCGGCAGGAAGGAGAACTTTCACCTATATAGCACTCTCTGGCCACTGATCCTTGCGAAAGAGAGACCAGAGTGACTGATCCCTGACGTACAAAGATTCATGTCTGGCTCTTTGAAGGGAATGTGAGAATGTCCCACTCTGGGACTGTGGTCCTATTCATTAGCCCCGAGGTTATGGAAGGTGGTGGTAACCTCCAGTAAAGTCTGTGTTCCCAATCAAGCCTGCATCACAGTCGGCAACACAACGGCACTTTCCTGGAGTAAATGAGAATTCCTGCAGCTCCTGCTTATCACTCCAAATCCGTGGCCAATCAGAAGACCGCAGAGGGCTATCTGCCCAGCTCTCCCCCTCCGCGTTGTTGGTCACCACCTATAGTTACCATGTTAGTCATCCACATGTATTTAGACAGCTCAAGTCCTACATTCCCTGTTCTCCATAATCCCTGGAGATCCCGTTTCCTATCCTCACAGCAAACATAAAGTGATAATGCTCATTCTGCATAATTTGGCTCATCTAATTAACACGCCCAGTTAAAATTAAATATCTCATCCTAACACAGGCTTTCCCCTTTACCTTTATAAACCACCATTTTCCTACATGCTAGGTCTGTCTCCTCTCTTTCCACAGACAGTCCTTTGTCCTGCCCCCTCTCCCTTGTTCCCTTCCCCTTCTCCTTCATCCTCCATCTCCTGTCTTTGTCTCTTATTCCCTGCCCTCTGTTCCTCTGGGCAAAGAAATCTCCTTTGTGCTGAAAACTTGGTCTTGGTGTCCACAGCTGATACTTTTCTTTCACTTATAAGAAATACGAGGAAAACTACCACCTTCTGGATTTGGGTGAAACATGCAAGGTAGGTTTCCTTCTTTTATGAGAAACTGAAGCTTTATTCTGGAGACTTGAATTTTCAGTCTTCATCCTTAAGATCACCTGTTGCTCTTTGGGAGGATCTAGATTCAGCTCCCAGCACACATGGTAGCCCACAACTTTATGTAACTCCGGTGCCAGGGCATCTGGTGCCCTTTTCTGACCTCTGAGGGCATGAGGGATACAGGTGGTGCACAGACATACATGCAGGCAAAACACCTATGCACACAGAATCAATAAATCTGCAAAAAAAAATTAAATAACGCATAAGTAATTCCTGATTGTGATGGCTTTGCTCATTGACACAGCTGGTTAAGGAATGTCTAGGAGGTCTCTCCCAAGTACGTTGAGGGGCCAGGAAGCATCAATGGCGCCGATAGCTAAAGAGATAGTGGACCTGCCTTTGTACTTTGGAAATTTCCTAAGTATTAACCACCCTGCAGTGCGGTTGTCAAGTAGGCGACTGGAGTTTGAGTCTAAGAAGTAGTAACCACAACCTATCCCCCGGTAGTCTTCACCCACAAATGTTGCAGATTTAAGCAATGTTCATTCATTGAATAGACTTCACCCAGCCCCTTTGCTCTTGCCTGCCACCCTGCTTGGGAAGCTCTTCCCTTCCTGTCTTCATCCACCTATTTTTAATGACATATTCCTCCCCTGCTCACCACACTGACTCTGCTCTGAACTTCATGCAGCTCTCACGCCTCAAAGCTTTTGGACCATTTGCTTAGCTTTTTTATCCTGCTTTTCCTTGTGAGTTGTGAAGATTTGTCTCCTTATGCAGGCTCATAAGCTGTTTAACTGCAGAGATGCTGTCATAACCTGTTCACAGGTGTGCCCATTCAATACCCACAGATTTGGCTTTAAAATGATAAGGGGAACCTCTCAACTAGAAGTACTTGAAATATATATATATATACAAAAAGAGCAGAGAAAAGCAGCCACCACTGCCATCTGCACCCCACCCCAAAGAGTTCTCTTCCTGCTTTGGGACTCTTACTCCGGCAAGGCTCAATTTTCAATAGAGACAAAGAAAAGAATTTCCAGCAGCACAGACATTAAGGGCCTCATTGAATAAATGGGACCTCCTGAGACTGAGAAGCTTCTGTAAAGCAAAGGACACTGTCACTAAGACAAAAAAGGCAACCCACTGACTGGGAGAAGATCTTCACCAACCCCGCAACTGACAAAGGTCTGATCTCCAAAATATATAAAGAACTCAAGAACTAGACCGTAAAAGGCTAACCAACCCAATTATAAAATGGGGCACTGAGCTGAACAGAGAATTCTCAACAGAAGAACTTCAAATGGCCAAAAGACACCTAAGGTCATGCTCAACTTCCCTAGCGATCAGGGAAATGCAAATCAAGAATTTCCAAGTTAGCCAGAATATAGCAAATCTATTTTCTTTAGATCTAGGTTCAGAATTTAGACCATATAGTTAACTGATTTTGTAACTTTCTTTTTATTTATTCTTTGTGTCTTTCACATCATGCATCTTGGGCCCTTCATATCTGCCCTCTACCCTTGCAATATCTTCCCCCCAAAATAGAATAAATTTTAAGAGAAAAAAAAGGAAAACTGCCGACATGGAAGCTGTAGTGTGACACAGTGAGTCATGCAGCAAACCCTTTTGTCCAAATGTCTTTACTTGCAAGTGTTCATTGCAAAGCGCCATTGGTCCGGTTCGAGGCCTCTGGTTTCTGCTACACTGTCGATGCTGGACCCTCACTGAGACTCCTCTTGGATATTCTGTTGCCCTGTTTTGTGGAGATCCTGTAGCTTTGGTCTGTAGGACTGACCCCTTCATGTGCTCCCACAGACCATAGATGGGGTGGATGTTAAAGTGGGCCAACTTATAAGCTCGGTTCTGGGCCTAGTTAGTTGCAGGTTGGTCAGTCTGCCAGTTTTCCCCACCCTCACCGCCAGGGTGAGCTCTCCAGCATTGATTGCCCTAGCTTTTTCAACCCTTGCTGCAGTGATCAAGAGGCAGGCGTGTTCTCCTGCTTTCATGCCCTCGAAATTGGCTTTCCCACACCTGGACCATCACGGCCAGCTCTCTTATGTTGCCCAAGCATGGCATAGGGGCCACTCTCCTGAGGGCTACAGTTGGTGAGGGACAGGGACAGCTCTCCCACTCTTATGACCTCGGGATCTTCTCTCCCACCCAGCACAAGCCAGGAGGGGTGGAGGTGCATCTCTCCCACACACATACCCATATCCCTGTCAATAGGGTCAGCTCTGCTACGCTGCCCAGGCAAGACTTAGGGCCCACTTTCCTGAGTTCTGTAGCAGATAAAGGGGAGTATCAGCTCTCTTGCCAGCTAGAGGAGATGGTTACAATATCAGAGATCAGCAAGAATGAAGAAAGAGGACTTTCTTCCCATCCACAGTGGGAAACCTAGAATTTTTGTTTATAAAAGGCCATGGAAATAAAAACAAAATAACTCCTGCCAAGAAAAGGACTCGATTTCATCTCAGCAATTAAGTATTATTATTAAGAATTATTCTAATATCAAGGTGAAGGGGTTTGTGCAGAGATGAGGGGTAAGAATTGGAATGTGAAAACTGGGTGACCTCTGTAGAAGGAGCACAGAGACAACCCAGTCTAGATTTTTCTCCCCAACTGTCACAGACAAATGACTAAACCATTCTCAATCCAGCAAGAGAAGTGAGGTTTGGTCTCTGGGGCATGAGTTGAAAAGTTCAAAAACTGTCTTAATAATAAGACCAGAATATCATTTGCTTTGTTTATTTCCATTAATGTGTAGAGGAGTTTTCCCAGAGGATGTATGTAAAAAAAGATATAAGATATAAGAATGTCTTCTACCAAGCTAGACATTTCAACAATTTATAAGTATGTAAAGCAAGGATACTGCACCTCATTTCTTATATCTAGTTTGTTTGCTATTTTAGAAGATGTTTGGAGTAGGTCAGATACATGCTTTTTGGTTTGCATTTTTATGCTACTGACTTTTTAAAGATTTGTTTATTTTTTTATGTGCAAGAGTGTGTTCTCTACATGTGTCTGTGCACCATGTGCATGCCTCAGAGGTCAAAAGAGTATGTTGAATCACTTATCACTGTAACATAAGCTGTGAGGGTACTGGAAACCAAACCTGTATCCTTGGCAACTGCAACAGCTACTCTTAACTGCTAAGCCATTTTTCCAGTCCTTCGATTTTTTTCAATTATGTTATGTATTACTTTAATCTGAGAGTATGATACAGTTGGAACATTGTCTTTTTGCAATCTCTGATAGATATAGGCATTAATAACCCAAGAGCACTAATGTTATAAAAAAATTAAAAGAAATAAAAAGAGAACAGATCCACAGATGTTTCCTGATAAAGAACACAGTACCACTACAGAAGTAGCTCCATCCCTAGCAGCCCCAAGTCAAATCTGAATCAAAGTCTGATCAAATATATTCCATGTGTTAGCAATTTATAGAAAACACAGATGATATTAAAGGGTATTGTAGAAATTATAATTATCAAGGTTCAGAGCATGCACCTTATAGAACAAAACAATTCAGTCTCTTCCACTGAAAAATGGGGTGATGGGAGAGGTATATGAAATAATAATAAAAAAAACTTAGAGAATATTTACATATCCCCAGTCTCTAGCAGTGAGCTGTTTTGCTGTGTGTAACTGTCCATGAATCCCAGAATCAAAGATGCCATTATTCAAAATCTCAATGACAAAAGGTTAGAGCATCATTTTTATATTGGTCATCATTCAAGAAAAGAAACTTCTCTAAAAACTGCCCGCATCCGTATCCTTAAAGCCAAACTTTGTGACCCTGCTCAGATGTGTCTGCCTTATGAATCATTAGGGGTATCTTTCATACAAGTAAGTATCACACAGGGACAGATTTTTATCACAGGCCAGGATTACATTCCAAACAAAAGAGAAAAATACCAAAAGACAGTTTCTGAATGCTATTTCAGCCTTATTAATTAATTAGTACTAGCACAATTAACACACACACAAGTATTTTATACATAAAGGTAAATCGTAATAGGCCAGAATACCTTATCATCAAAATTCTGCTGTGAGACAGAACCAAATCTTCAGGGCCATCTGCACATTCCAGTCCATGCACTCCCTGCCTAAGGCAGTCAATATGCAGCATCCCCCAACTGTAGTCACAGGTTCAGGATCAACATCCGACTATCACTGTCAAAGAGGCATTAAATGTGTTCATACTTAAGGGACAGAAGCAATTAAAATTGTGAGGCTCTGAGATCTGAAGCTGCTGCCGACTCATCCCTAAGGACAGAACTTGTCAAAGAATGGGACCCAAGAGGAAAGCAGAGCTCAGAGATGAAAGAAACTCTAGCCATCCTTTCATGGCCTAATTAAGCAAATGAGCATTCTAATATGATCCCCCATCAATTCAATGCATATTTACCAGTTTGCTGGAAGCCAACTTCACCTTTTGACACAACTGAAAATTTCCTAAATTATACTAGGATACAGGATATATGACAGAAGATGTTTCCCTTAGCAAACAAAGGTCTGTCAAGCATTACACCAGTCCAGCATCCCACAGTGGGGACATGGGAAGATAAATCACAGAAATGTTATGGTCATGATGCATTTGGAGAAAGAAGCTACCAGCATTTAGCAACTTTGTTCCTTACACGAGTATCTGCTATCATATCAGAATTAGGTGGTGCATGCCTTTAATTCCAGCAACGGGGAGGCAGAAGCAGGCAGATTTCCAGAACTTTGTGGGTTTGAGAGCAGCCTAGTCTACAGAGTAAGATCCAGGACAGCCAAGATTTCTAGTGTTGCTGTAACAAGCCATTACAAACTAGATAACTTAAAGAATGGAAATTCATCTTCTCAAGGTTAGGGAGCCAAGAATTCCAAACTCCAGATGCCAGGAGGACCATATTCTCTCCATAACCTCTAGGAAAGATTCCATTCCTAACCTCTTCCAGATCTTGGGGGCTATTAGGCATTCCTGGACTGTGGGCTGATTTCTTAGAGCTGTGCCTTCGGAGCAAGGCAATCTTCTTAAATCTCTTTCTACTGTCTTCTTACAAGGATTAAGACCCACGTAGGTAATCTATGATGACTTATCCATTTCAAGATCCGTAATTCTACCTACAAAGATGTTTTCTAAATAAGGTAACATAGAATATGGATATACTTTGTGGGGGGAGCATTCATTCCAGTATAGTAATTAATCTTTTTATCATTCCATCTTGGGGACTGAAACATCTTCATGAGAAAATGATCTTCGACAAAGTGGTTCAAAAATGCTTACGTGCTAGGATCACCTGGGAAATTTCCAGTGCAGCTGGCGACTGATGCCAACCAAATTATAATGCCTGAGCATAAATACCACATGCCAGTGATAGCAGTGACATTTGGAAGTCACACTGTGCACACAGTAGTTCCTTGTTCTGTACCCTTTCACCTTGAGTTCAACATTCTTCAGTGGACAGCTTTTTGCTGTTGAGATCATTCAACAAGCTCTTAAGCCTGACCATCTTTAATAACCAAGACCCACAAGATGGTGGGGAAGAACCAACTCCCCAAATGTGCTCTGACCACATATGCACCACAGTGCACATACCCACACACATGTAAGACATAAACAAATACAGTAGAAATCATTAGGCCTTTTCTTTATGGTATCTTTATCCATACGAAGTAACTTTTAAGAAAAGGAAATTTAAAACATCTTCACGTCTGGGATTATTTTGTAACACGCCTGAACGTAAGGACCAGTCCACTCTTTTTGGCATCAGTTCACCAGCCGCATGGCACGTTGGGCACTGACTCTCCTGCCCATGGCTCCAGCAGGCACTCACACACAGCACACTCTGCTCAGTGCTCCCCAGCTCACAACCCACATGCTGACACTCAGCACATTACACTCTGGCACACACACTGCTGCCTGCAATCCCCACAGCAGGCACAGTCTGTGACTTGCACTGACAGAACGATTTGGGTTTTCTCTTTATCCTGGTCACCAACTCTCAGAATTGCTTTGATCACTTTAATAACTGCCCTTAATTTGTTAAACAAAGCATATTTTTTTAGTACCTAAGTAAGCAACATGTGCTGTTTGCTGTTGCTAGCATCTCTCAGCCACACGACTGCAACTGTGACACCTGCTGGCCAAAAACAATTATTACACCTACTCCAATTCACTGTAATTGCCTTACAACAGGTAAGATCTGAAAAACTATAAAAAATGTTGATAACATAACTATCCAGGAATTCAGTAATTATTTTGCTTATGCTATGGATGGTATTCTGCAGGGCTTATGTGATTTTCCTTCTACATCCCTTTATTTGATTCTAGAGGTTAGTTTTGTTTTCCACATTATCTCATCAAGAAAATGGTTTGATAACAGGGCCAAGAATGAGGTACTTTAAAAAAAATGATACAGTCTTTTCAGATTAATAACGGACAGCTAGTTGTAAAGATCAATACTACAGAGAGGTATAGCATCAATTTGACAGAATTATCTGAAATAATTTGTGCTGTTGAATTTAACAAATGGAATCTGTTGGAAAGTTATGATAGATTAACAGATAAGGTATCTCTCCAGGAAGGTAATATGCATGCCATTGAAATTATGTCCACAAATGAGATATTATCTTTACTGGACAAGTTTGATTCCTTGGAATCCTCAATGAAGGCATTAAAACAGAACACTGGACAGGAGAGTCCGACTATATAAAAGGCAGTAGTAAAAGATTTGAAAAGATTGAGGAATTTATCAAAACTGATGAGCAGGGACAGAAGGTACAAGGACCTTCTTACAACTTTCTGGCCAGAACTCTAAATAAGAACTTCAGAAAAACCTTTAAAAAAAATAACACTATTGCCCCCATGACATCTGGAAGCAATTCTAGAAGATGACATCCCTCTCCCAACAAAGTTTGTCCTCAGGGTTTGGGACACCATTTAGGAGTTGATTATTATTCATATAGGGTTGGGGTTTGGAGTAGAAATTATGTAGGCTCAGAGATCTCAGAGAGAGAGAGAGAGAGAGAGAGAGAGAGAGAGAGAGAGAGGAAAAACTGAATGGGATAATAGGTAGATTAGTGTGAACTTACTCACACTAATAATAATAATAATAATAAAGAGTAATAGAGAGAATACTTGTGAGCTATTATTTATTGACAATTTACATTGGCACAGATTTTTGTATATTGATACAAGTTAAAATTATATTTGTCTTATTGAATATGCTCCTATTTTTGTTTACAATATTTGTACACTTATGCAAAGTTATTTTGTCAGATTGTATGCATGCATGTTTCTAACTCTTTTTTAGACATTTTGTATATTAGTACAATTTTAGAATATATTTATCATATTGCATTACACATTTCTACCTCTGATCAAGATACTTTTACATTTTGAGGTCATTGCCCTCCTTTACTGCACAGTTGTTTAAATATTGTTTAATATTCTGATATAAAGTCTTAATCTTTAAGTTATATAGGTATAACATATTATAGGTCGATAGTCATTCATGTTTGTTATACTTTTAGTCAGACTAATTAGATTCTATAGATACATAGAGATTGTATTCTGTATGTATAGGTAATCTTCAACCACTTCAAAGATCTGTAAAACATGGCATTTAAATAACTTAGGATTCTGTTGACATAAGACACCATTGCTCCTGGCAGCACCAATCTATTCCCAAGAGAATGTTGAGCACCAACAACACTCCATCTGGAGTTTGTTTTCTTCTTGGCACAACTGGCCTTTGGGCAAGGAACTGCCCATGCCTCGACCATTGACAAAGTGCACAATGTCTGAACTAGACAAGCAGGATACAAGAAAAAAAGACTGCCAAACCTTCCTAAGACAGAGTAAGACAGTTCTGAAAATTTTTCCCTGCCTCTAAAAATGGTCTGTCAGTTACTCTAGGCCTTAGCCAAAGTTGGTTGCTTCAATATTGCAAATTAGACTTTGGGTGATTGCTCAGGCAGCCAGTTGTCTCTGTCATCTACTGCACATTTTGGAAGCTGCTTGATGGTACTTCCTGCCTGCTCGAGTTATATTATCTCCCTTTTCAGGCATTTGATGGGGTTGAACATTAGATAGTCATAGTTACTGTACTCTTATGGTCTATCCAAGCCATTTCCAATACAAGACTTAGACTCCTTAGGATTGAATGTTTATTAAAACCTTTAGTATATGTTTCTTGCTTAATATTGTTTATACTGGTTGTAAATCTAATCTTATCCTCGATATCTGTTCCTAGTGAATATAGTTTTGTATAGGGTTTGAACTCTCTTATTTAAATAAAAGGGGGAGGTGCTATGGGAGCTCCTTTAGCCAATAGCCTTTAAGATACCAGCCCACTTGGGCATGGTCTCTTATACTATAAATGCAGCTATAAAGTGTGAAGTATGGGTTTTCTCTCTCTCTCTTTCTCTCTCACTCACTTACTCATTCACTTCTGGGTGCTGTATTCTGTTCATAATTACTTGTTCATGCAGAAGACTGTGATCTTTGAGTCTACCCCTATATAAATAACCATTTTTATACATAATTCTGAGCTAGTGTGGGATTATTTTGCAACTTCCATCATCTTTCATGAATATTTGCTTGATTTCCCTTTGCTCATGATAAATTAGGAACTCCCCTCAGCCCAGAGACAAACAGATTTTCTAGGTCTTGCCACATTTATGTCTTTGCTAAGGACCAAAAGAATATTTTCCTAGATTTAATTCCTTTGAAGAACGTGTTTTGCCTATTGAATTGCATGTCATTTTTAAAGAATTATGCTAAAAGGAAGGATCAAATATTAGATGTTTTTAGTTTCATAAGTATTAGCCCTAGGAAAGAAAAGGGGGGAGTTTCAAGGTTCTTTTGTGAGCCTATGGAGAAAAATGTATTTATATTCACCATATTTCAATAATAGAGATGGATTGGCATTCTTTCAGATGAGGTCAAAGTCTTTAGGAGAAAATTAGTCTCTGATCCAATGACATTGTATATCCAGGAAGATTGCTGTTTTCTCTAATAAGTGCAATGTAAACCAGCCACATAAGGTAGCCCTAGGCACTGAAAGTGAAACTGTAACCTAACTTATTTATGAATATAGTTTGAAGATAATGTGATTCCTCAAAAGGCTTGTGTGTTCAAGGCTTGGTCCCCAGCCTCTAAATTAATTAATTGGTTAATGCCTCAATACATTCATACTGAATGGTCTAGTGAGGCATTCCTGCTTAGAGGAAGTAATTTGCTGGGGGCACAACTTTGAAGGGCATATCTTACCCTCTCCTGTCCCCCTCTTACTTTGCTCTCTAGACCAATTTCCACCACATGCAGCCACCACCATGATGTTCTTCCTTGCTTCAGGCCCAATGAGATAGAATCAACCAAATGTGAAACAAAGCCTCTCGAGCAGAGGGATAAATCCATCTTTTCTTTTCCTTTTAAATAGTCTTGTGTGCTCATCATGGTGACAAGAACAATGAGCTAACATATCATTCCCGTTAACTTTTAAATAAAATTTACTATCTTTCCACACAAATATTTGCTGTAAAAAGATTCATCAGTTTGCATCTCTCCTTACGTTGACTCTAAGTCCCCTGCCATAGCCCAAAGTCATTGCATAATCTAAAAGACTGAGCAAATTAGAACATAGCAAATATTTACCTAAAGAACAATTTTATGTAGGTTTTCAACTTCTCAAACTGATTTTTTCCCTTCAGCATAAGTCTGATACAAGTAATGAGCTATTATAAGCATAGCTCATGTGAACATATATTGCACTAGGCTGATATGATTTTTTATATGTCATATACTTTAATATGTGCTGAAAACTTTAATCAACCCCATAGAGTGGCACTATTAGGAGGTGAGGCCTTGTTGTCACTATGGAGTGTGTCACTATGGAGGTGGGCTTTGAGGTCTTGTATATGCTCAAGCCACATCCTGTGCCTCAGACTACTTCCTGTTGCCTGTGGGTTAAGATGTAAGAACTCTCAGCTCCTTCTCCTGCACCATGTTTGCCTGCATGTTGCCTTGCTTCTTGCCATGACAATAATGGACTAAATCTCTTAACTGCAAGCCAGTCCCCATTAAACGTTTTTCTTTATAAGAGTTGCCATGGTCATAGTGTCTCTTCACACCAATAGAAACCATAAGACAATGGTGTACACTAAAAAAATTAGCAAAAGCAAGTGAATAAATAAATAAAAGGCCTTTTCACTATAAATCTTCCCTTAAATTTTAAGTAATTGTGTTGTGGATCTGTAAAACATGGAGAAGGAACAAAGAAATTTCTGAAAATTCTCTTACATCTGAAACGACAGTGAGAATATGCCTTTCCACTATGGAGCCTTTTCAGTGCCTACCCAAAAAGCTGAGATGTCTGAAAATGCACGCAACAGCACCATCTAGTGAGCAGAATGTGGAAACACTGGCAACAATTAACCAAGGTAAAGGCGTTTTAAGTTGAACTTCCTCGGCACTATTCAACTTTTTGTAGATTGTGAACTTGCTGGAGAATCCGTAAAAGTTTTGGATCCTTCAAAAATGCCAAAGGCACAGAAAAGATGTTAAAGAGATGTCTCAAGAGTTAAGAGCAGTTGTTGCTCTTGCAGAGAACCTAGGCTCACTTCCCTACACTCATAACCATCCATAACTTCAGTTCCTGGGAATCCAGTTACTTCTCCTGACCTACCTGGGCACCTGGTACACATATGGTAGATAGATATATTATGTGGGCAAGTACTCACACACATAAAACAAATAAATATAAAAACACATGGCATATTTTATCATTTGTTTAAAAACATGTTAGAGTAAACAATTTAAATTCCCAGAAGCCACTTCTCTGAAGATGAGAGCATAGGGAGCATAATCCAGCCTCCTTTATGTGTTAAACCTACATGTCACATCTCAGCCTCTAGATTTCCTCTACATCTCACACCTGAATTTATTTATTAGAATTCCAGTCTTCTTGGAACTCAATACGTTATATATTTATATACTAGTATGGGGCCTAATTATTAATCAAGCTATGCTATATAAATCCATAAAATAATATCTTGTAAAAAGTAAATCCTAGGACTGAGTAGGTGACTTGCCTCCCAAGTTTGGATCCCTGGAGTACATATACAAGCCACACACAGTGGGGATCACAACACTCCTATGGTGAGATGGGCAAAAGAGACAGGACAGTCTTTCAGAGACACAATGGTCAACTAGCCTTGAGTATGTAGCTAAGCAGCAAACACGGTGGAAAACAAAGCACTTGGGAGGCAGAGGAGATGGATCTTGATGAGTTTGAGGCCAGCCTGGTCTACAAAATGAGTTTCAGGGCAGCTAGAGGATACAACAGAAAAACCCTGTTTCGAAAAACCAAAAAAAAAAAAAAAAAGAAAGAAAGAAAGAAAGAAAAAAAAAGCAAAAGAAAGAAAAAAAGAAAGAAAAGAAAAATAGAGTGGAAAAAAAAGTTAGTCCTAACAGTAGGATTTTTAAAAGCAAATTACAATATGAAAGAAAAAAAATGTTTTAAACGTGATGTCTTTTTTACAAACCCAAACCATTTCCCTGAAGAAAAACAATTGCAGGATCTGAATTATGTGCAGAAGCTGAAAAAATTGATTATACTGAAGAAAAATGATAAAATATTACAGGCCAGAGTAGAAATGAAAAGGGATGCCTGAAAATAAGTACTGGTGCTGGTTAGTCTTTTGTCAGTTTGATGCAAGTTTGGATCATCTGTAAAGAGAAACCCTCAAAGGAGAAGAATCTCTCCATAGGATTGGCCTGTAGGCAAGTTTGAGGGGACATTTTCTTCATGGATGAAAGATGTGGGAGAGTCCAGCCCATTGCACATGATACCACTCCTGGGCAGATGGTTCTGGGTTGTATAGAAAACAAGCTAGTGAACCATGGGAGCAAGCCAGTAAGCAGCATTCATCTGTGGCCTCTGAGTTCCTGCCCAAACATCCTTGAATGGTGGATTGTGATTAAGAAGTATAAGCTAGAGGCTAGAGCTAATGGCCAAGCGATGTTTTAATTAGTACAGTTTCTGTAGTAGTAGATGGAACAGGAAGAGCAGGCTGCTTGTCATCCCGACAACCCGACTAGCTTAGCCCCCAAAATAACCACACAGAAACTGTATTAATTAAAACACTGCTTGGCCATTAGCTCTAGCCTCCTATTGGCTAACTCTTACATCTTTATTTAATCCATTTCTATTAATCTGTGCTCAACACGAGGTCGTGGCTTACTGGGAAAGATTTCGCATGTCTGACCTGGCATCTCCATGGTGGCTCTCTGTCTGCCCTTCTTCCCCCCAGATGCTAGGAGCATCAAATGAGAGAGAACATGCAATATTTGTCTTTTGGCATACGAATTATCTCACTTGATATGATCCTTTCCTAGTTCCATCCATTTACCAGCAAAGTTCATGATTTAATTTTTCTTCACTGATAATATTCTATAGTGTGTGCCATATTTTCATTAACCCTTCAGTTTCAGAATATTTAGGTTGTTTTCATTTCCTAGCTACTGTAAATAGAACAGGCTGAGCTAGTGGAGTTGGATGAGTTATTTGGGCATATGCCAAGGGTGAAAGAGCTGAAGATGTGTAGATTTGTCTTTAGTTTTTTGAGAATTATCCACAATGATTTCCAATTTGCAATTCTACCAACTCTCACCAATGGTGACAGAATCTCAAAGTTATCCTGATTTGCATTTTCCTAATTGCTAGAGACAATGGACATTTTTGGGGGGTGGGGAGATATTTCTTAGCCATTTGTCTTCCTTCATTTGGGAAATCTTTGTTCAGTTGCCCAGTCCATTTTTTAATAGATGGTTTTTAATTCTTTTTGTTTGCTTGGTTTTTTATGTATTCTGAATATTAATATTTTATCAAATGAATAGCTGGCAAAGATTCTCTCCCATTCTGTGGGCTTCCCGTTTACCTGGTTGATACTTTCTTTAGCTGTGCAGAAGCATTTTAATTTTATGCAGTACTACTTGCCAACTGTTGGCCTTAAATCTTGTGCAAAGGGTCCTATTCAGAAAGTCCATTCCTACACCTGTATCAGGTAGGGTACTATCTATGTTTTTGTCTAGCAGCTTGAGTGTTTCAAGCTTCACATTTGGGTCTTTGAAGCATTTGGAGTTAGTTTTTGTGTCAAGTGATAAACATAGGTCTATTCTTCTACATGTGGATATCCAGTTTTCAAGCACCAACTGTTGTTTTCTTTTCTCCAACTTATGTTTTTGAAATCTTTATGAAATATTAATTAGCCAAAGGTTTATATATTCATGTTTAGTTCTTCCTTTTTTTATTGGTTTATATATCTGTTTCTGTGCCAGTACTATATGGTTTTTATTTTTATTGCTCTGTAATGTATCTTAGGATCTGGAATGCTAATCCGTCTAGCATTGTTCTTTCTGTTCAGTATTTGTTTTGTTTCCTATCTGGAGTCTTTTGAGTATCCATATAAACTATAGAATAGTTGTTTATATTTCTGTGAAGAATGAGATGAGAATTTTGATTGGGATTGTATTGAATCTGTAAATAGTTTTTTGGTCAAATCATTTTCACAAGGTTAATTCTGTCAGTCCACGAGCACAAGAGGTCTTTCCACTTTCTTGTGTCTTTCCTTATCTCTTTCTTCAGAAGTTTACTTTTCATGTTAGAGGTCTTTCACTTCCTTGATTAGGGCTATTCATTCATATATATGTATATATGTGCTCCTTCTGTTTCTATTTTATTTTGAATAGTTTAAGAAGCATTAGCTGCAGATTTTCTTTGAAAGTCCTTGTAGAATTTTGTTGTGAATCCATCTGACCCTGGGCTCTTTAGCTGTTTGGTGATTTGATTGAATCTAGAAATTCACTTCTTGTTTTCTTTTGTTTTGCTTTTAGATTTTCCAGCTTAATGGAATGTAAGTTTTTAAAGTATTTCCTTATAATAGTCTGCATTTCTTTGGTATTTGTTGTAATACTTCCCTGTTCATTTCTGACACTGTAAATTTAAGTCCCCTCATTCTTTCTTTTTATTAGTTAAGCCAAAAGTCTGTCAGCCATGTATATCTTCTAAAGATCCAATTCTTAGATTAGTTGATTCTTCATATTATGTTGTTTTTTTCTTTAATATTTTAAATTTTATTTTTTGAACATTTTTTTCTAATTTTATATATCAATCCCAGTTCCCACTCTCTTCCTGCCTCCTCCCTCCATCTCCCCACCACCCCACCACACATCCTTCATCCACTTCTCAGAGAGGGTAAGATTTCCCATGGGGAGTCAACAAAGTCTAGCACATCATTTTGAGGCAGGACCAAAGCCATCCCCACTATATCTAAGCTGAGTAAGGTATCCCTCCAAATAGAATGGGTTCCAAAAATACAGTTCAAGCAGTAGGAATAAATCCTAGTCCCACTGCTCCACAGACTGCCCCAGTCACACAACTGTCACCCACATTCAGAGGGCCTAGTTTGATCCTATGCTGGTTGCCCCGCTGTGAACCTGGAGTCAGTGAGCTCCCATTGGCTCAGGTAAGCTGTTTCAGGGAGTATCCACATCGTGGTCTTGACCCCTTTGCTCATATTATCGCTTCTCCCTCTCTTCTACTGGACTTTGAGAGCTTAGCCCAGTGCTTTGCTGTGGATCTCTGAATCTGCTTCCATCATTTGCTGGAAGAAGGTTCTATGATAACAATTAAGGGAATCATTAATGTGATTACAGGAGAAGGTCATTTCAGGCACTATCTCTACTATTGCTTAGGGTCTGAGCTGGGGTCATCCTCGTGGATTCCTGGGAATTTCTCTAGTGCTAGGTTTCTTGCTAGTCCCATAATTACTCCCTCAATCAAGATCTCTCTTTCCTTGTTCACCCTCTCTGTCCTTCCTGCATTTTGACCATCCCATTCCCTCATGTTCTCCTTCCCCTCCACTTCTCCCCTTCCCCCCCTTCCGCCCTTGCTGCCCCCCACACACTCCCAATGTTCTCAGGAGATCTTGTCTATTTCCCCTTCCCAGGGGAATCCATGTATGTTTCTCTTAGGGTTCTCCTTGCTACCTAGTTTCTCTGGGGTCATTGACTATAGGCTTGTTAAACTTTGCTTTTCATCTAATATCCACTATGAGTGAATACATACTTGTAGGCTTAAGTCACAAACAATGCCACAGCAGTTTGGA
>NC_022020.1:32866715-32867320 GCF_000317375.1 Microtus ochrogaster | reverse complement strand
TTGATATTGCCCATGTTGTTTATAATTTTATACTTGATATCTGTTCCTATTGTATATAGTTTTGTATTTGGTTTGGATTGCTCTTGTTTAGACAATAGGGGGAGATGATGGGGAAAGCCTTGTTAACCAATAATCTTTAAGGGGTGGAACCTATTTTAGGCAAGGCTTTCTGGGACCAGGAGATAAAAACATGTGCACAACCCAGGTACGTTCTCTGGAGCTTCCCCAGCAATAGAGCAGAGCCTGGATCTTCCGTTCCTTTTTCATGAGTTTTCTCCTTATAATAAATAAAATATAATTGTTTTATCCTTAGCTAGCCTGGTTATTTCAGCAGATAGATTTTCATATGTCGAAATTACTGCATCTCTGAGATGAAGTCAACTTTATCATAGTGGATGATCTTTTTGACATGTTCTTGGATTCAGTTTGTCAGGATTTTTTAGGTTGGGAAAATTTTTTTCTATAATTTTATTAAATATATTTTCTGGACCATTGAGCTGTACTTCTTCTCTTTCTTCTATCCCAATTATTCTTAGGTTTGGTCTTTTTATTGTGTCCCAGATTTCCTGAATGTTTTGTGATGAGAATTTGTTGGTTTTGCTGTT
>NC_022020.1:32865949-32866538 GCF_000317375.1 Microtus ochrogaster | reverse complement strand
TTGATATTGCCCATGTTGTTTATAATTTTATACTTGATATCTGTTCCTATTGTATATAGTTTTGTATTTGGTTTGGATTGCTCTTGTTTAGACAAAAGGGGGAGATGATGGGGAAAGCCTTGTTAACCAATCATCTTTAAGGGTTGGAACCTATTTTAGGCGAGGCTTTCTGGGACCAGGAGATAAAAACATGTGCACAACCCAGGTACGTTCTCTGGAGCTTCCCCAGCAATAGAGCAGAGCCTGGATCTTCCATTCCTGTTTCATGAGTTTTCTCCTTATAATAAATAAAATATAATTGTTTTATCCTTAGCTAGCCTGGTTATTTCAACAGATAGATTTTCATATGTAGAAATTACTGCATCTCTGAGATGAAGTCAACTTTATCATAGTGGATGATCTTTTTGACGTGTTCTTGGATTCAGTTTGTCAGTATTTTTTAGGTTGGGAAAGTTTTTTTCTATAATTTTATTAAATATATTTTCTGGACTGTTGAGCTGTACTTCTCCTTCTACCCCTATAATTCTTAGGTTTGGTCTTTTTATTGTGTCCCAGATTTCCTGAATGTTTTGTGATGAGAATTTGTTGG
>NC_022020.1:32863634-32864405 GCF_000317375.1 Microtus ochrogaster | reverse complement strand
TCTTCTTTGAAGTTCTGGTAGAATTCTGCCCTGAAACCCTCAGACCTTGGACTTCTTTTTATGGTTGGGAGACTTTTGATGACTACTTCTATTTCCTTAGGTGTTATTGGTCTATTTAAATTGTTCATCTGGCCTCGATTTAATTTTGGCATGTGGTGCCTATCCAGAAAATTGTCCATTTATTTTAGATTTTCCAATTTTGTGGAACATAAAATTTTGAATTATGACCTAATGATTCTCTGGATTTCCTCGGTGTCTGTTGTTATGTTCCCCTTTTCAGTTGATTTTGTTAATTTGGATGTTTTTTAATTAGTTTGGATAAGAGTTTGCCTATCTTATTAATTTTCTTGAAGAACCAACTCTTTGTCTCATTAAATCCTTTTATTGTTTTGTTTCTAATTGATTGATTTCAGCCCTCAATTTGACTATTTCCTGGCATCTACTCCTCCTGGGTGAATCTCCTTCTTTTTGTTCTAGAGCTTTCAGGTGTGCCATAAAGTCACTAGTATGAGATTTCTACATTTTCTTTATGTAGGCACTCAGTGCTCTTAGCACTACTTTCATAGTGTCCCATGAGTTTGGGTTGTTGTGCATTCATTCTTATTGAATTCTAGGAAATTTTTTTTTATTTCTTCCTCGACTTGATTCAACTTAGCATTGTTCAATTTCCATGAGTTTGTAGATTTTCTTTAGTGTTGTTGTTGAATTCTAACTTAAAACCATGGTGATCCGATAAAATACAGGGGATTATTCCGGCCATGCAATGGTGGT